>NC_140463.1:12543301-12633301 GCF_051167445.1 Perissodus microlepis | reverse complement strand
CGTACGCTTTCTTGGTCCCATAGCTCCTGTAGTCTATGGCTGCAGAGATGCCCACCACCAGTGTGGGGAAGCAGTAGCCGCACAGATAGTAGTATTTTTTGCGTGAGTACTCGCTCTCAAAGACCTCCACCAGCATGAGATAGAGCTGCACACCCTCCAGACACATCCAGGAGAAGGCAGCCAAGAAGAAGAAATGCAGAAGGCCAGCAAAGACGGGACAGGCAATCTGAGGGTGGCAGTCATGGAGAGAGCAGAGAGAGGGAAAGGAGAAGGAGGAGGAGGAGAGGAGGAGAGAGAAAATATGAAGTTAGAGGAGGAGATACAGTTAAGATTAAGGTATATAACTGAGTGAAAACCACAAGAGGATAGAACGGAGTTATTATCTGGAAGTACTGCTGGACACTGACAAGGGAAAAATGAAAAAGCTGCCTCCTGGGTTACAGGCTCCGTGCATGTTATTGAGTGGTGATTCATTACTGTTACGGCCCTAGCAGGGCCTCCTCCTGAAGGTGCCTGTGTGGGCGTGTCCCACCACTACCTCTTCTGCCTGAGGTGCCACCTTTCCCTTTTACACAGCTGACTCTCGTCAGTAATTAAAAGTATTTAAGCCCAGGGAAAGTTGAGCTCTGGGCCAGAGTGCCATTAGTGTGGTTACAGCTAGTGAGCTGAGTGTTTGGTGTATTTGCAGTTAGTGAGCTGCTCTCTTTCTTTTTGGCTTACGTTTTACTTTATTGACCAACGCCTGAGTTTTGTTTGTTTTCTTAAATGGTGATAGCGGCTTGTCAGTCTCTTTTAGTTGAGCTACTTTAATAAAACTCTTTAATTTAACCCTTATGCCTTCTTGTCTCCTTTTTCTGACCCGGACACTTTTTGTTACTTCCCCCTCACCGCCTAGACCCCTCAGGGGAACGTAACAATTACTCAGTGCAGTAAATGTTTTATAGAGTAGCATAATGACACAGGGCCTCAATTTCAGCTTCAAAGTCATTCAATAAAAAAACGTAAAAAGTCGCCTGTGTTGTGCATAATGACATTTTCAAACCGGAATCTGTAAAAAGTAACTAGATCTTGTCATTCAGTATCATTACAGAAATGGACACAAACACTAAGCTTTAATGCCTGACTTATGCCTCAGCTGGAAATCTACATCGTAAATCACACCATAACTTACAGTGTAACAGGAAACCCCGCTAAATTCTACACCATAACTTTAAAGGTCATCAGAGTCAATCAGAGAGGTTTCTGGTTACATCATAAATTATAATCACTATATTTCTTTAGCTACAACTTTAGCTTAGTGTACTGATAAGCGATTTGTATACTGACACAGAACAAGAGGAATCGAGATCGAGATGATATTGGATTTCTTTGCTGGGTGCACGATGCAGTCTCATGATAGAAGAGGAATAACTGCCTCATGATAGTGCTGTTACACTCAGCTGCACAGTAAGGTGGTTACTGGTTTGAACGCCTGTTATGTGGAGATTGTTTGCTCTCTACCTACCTGCAGTCCTCCAAGTACTCCAGCTTTCCTCCACAATCCAAACACACGCTCGTTTGGTAAACTGGTGAGTCTAAATTGACCGTGCATGTGAGACAGATTTCCTTTAATCACTCACTGAAACAATGAGGTAAAAGAGAAATGAGGAATCACTCAAGTAAAATCATAAATGCTTTTAAAAAGTCAAATCTAAAACCTTTACATTGCTCTAGCCTGTGGGAGGATCAGAGGCTCTGCAAAATATGACATTTGACCCCTGTGTTTCCTTCTGTCTTAAATGTTTCATTTATAGTCTTAAGTCACAGGAAACAGAATAAAAAAAATCACTCTAACACGCTGCCGCACTGAATCTGTTCTTGTTATTTACAGTCAGTTTGTCTCTCAGCCATTTGGAATACAGAGAGATTAAAAAGCTCATTTTACCTTCCAGGCTGTCACCCCCAAGTTTATGTCAGTCACATGATTTTTCACTGCTCAGCTCACATTTAACAGATTTGACTTGTCCATGGTCATTTGTCAACATTTCCAATTGGTTCTACAGTTATATTCATATTAAATAAAATGATTTACTACCACACAGAGACAGTTTTGGTAGTTTTGGGCTTTTACCTCCTAAGACCCAAACTCTTCCACACCGTGCACTTTTAATTTCTCTTTGATATTTTGGCATATTGGGGCCCGATGAATGTAAAAGCAAGGAATTACCAGATTTTTTTTTACCTTATTTTTGTTTTTTTTTAAATAAAAGACACATATGAGGATATTCATTTAAAACGTTGATAGAACAGTAGCAGTATAATGTCCTCGTAAGTGGATAACAGAGCAAAATTGAGTATTTTGGTCTAAATAACCCAAAATGTGATGTCCACATATGTGGACGCCATGTACTAGGAGGTCAAAAGTTCCACACAGTCACAACCACAGTGATACTGCTTAAAATAATCCAATAATTAAAAACAAAGAAATGTCCATATCTTCATTCCTCAAAGGTTGTAAGGTGGCTCAACCTTTTTCTTCCTCTACATGAACTGAAATCAGGTGATTGTGGCTCACGCTGCACAGGAGACAAAGGCATGTTTAGTGGTTTGTAATGGAAAACATTATTGCAGTGTGATCACTGAGTTTAGCATTTTATTACTGCATTACAGACCAATACAAGTAAAAACGACACATTACATTCAACAATGTCAGAAGCTGCTGTCTAGAATGTTAACTCCAGTTATTATCTATGCTTCCTGTATTCATTTAGCCTTGTTGCGTCTTTGCTCCTATTTGTCCTTTTTTTTCTTTCAGCTAAGACCTGATGTAACAGGATCCATTGTGCCTGGTTCTGTTACAGATCTCTAAAAACAAAACTCTGGGTGACATCAGCTCTAGATCACGAGTCGGTGTTTCTAATAGTTTTAATTGTCCATTTGTGTGGGTTTCATTGCAGCCCTGCTTTGGTTGAGTTGTCATGTTGTTACAGTCCATCACTGCAACACACCACATACACAATGATGAGGATGAATGAAAGGCCTTTTCCACAAAATAAACAAAGCCTTTACCCGCTGTTGTCATGAGATGATGTTGTTTACTTTGTTTACTCTTTAAAGACAGCAGCTCCACAGATAATCGCAAGCAGCTCAGTTTATCAAACTAATCGATTCGATCAAAAACACACTGTTTTGTCCTGTTGGAACTTTTGATAAGACTACCTTCTCATTAGTGATGGCCAGCTTGAAGCTGACGCTCCGACGTGTGTGTCAAAAAACGTCACATGATCAGTGACGACAGAAGCTTCATTTAGAACGTAACTGCTTTAGTATCTGATTCAGTGGTTTATAGGGAAGTGAATCACTCTGTAGAGTGGGAAGTCATGATGAAGCAGTACACTTTAATTTGTAGACTCAAGCTGCTTTTTATATTTTTGGCCACCAGGTGTCACCAGACAGGACTGTGTTGAAGAGCTTGGGGTAATGTATGAGGTGCCGTAAGGGACATTATTACTGAAACGCTCTCACACACACTACTGAAACGCTCTCACACACACTACTGAAATGCTCTCACACACACTACTGAAATTTTAGCTCTCACACACACAACTGAAACGCTGTCACGCACACTACTGAAATGCTCTCACACACACTACTGAAATTTTAGCTCTCACACACACAACTGAAACGCTCTCACGCACACTACTGAAACGCTCTCACACACACTACTGAAATTTTAGCTCTCAGACAAACAACTGAAATTTTAGCTCTCAGACACACTACTGAAACGCTCTCACGCACACTACTGAAACGCTCTCACACACACTACTGAAATTTTAGCTCTCAGACAAACAACTGAAATTTTAGCTCTCAGACACACTACTGAAACGCTCTCACGCACACTACTGAAACGCTCTCACACACACTACTGAAATTTTAGCTCTCACACACACAACTGAAACGCTCTCACACACACTACTGAAATTTTAGCTCTCACACACACAACTGAAACGCTCTCACACACACTACTGAAATTTTAGCTCTCACACACACAACTGAAACGCTCTCACACACACTACTGAAACGCTCTCACACACACTACTGAAATTTTAGCTCTCACACACACAACTGAAACGCTCTCACACACACTACTGAAATGCTCTCACACACACTACTGAAATGCTTTCACACACACTACTGAAATTTTAGCTCTCACACACACTACTGAAATTTTAGCTCTCACACACACTACTGAAACGCTCTCACACACACAACTGAAACGCTCTCACGCACACTACTGAAATGCTCTCACACACACTACTGAAACGCTCTCACACACACTACTGAAAAACCAAGGCATTTCAGTTAAACAGGAAGGCGTTTCAGTTGAACAGGAAGGCGTTTCAGTTGAACAGGAAGGCATTTCAGTTAAACAGGAAGGCGTTTCAGTTGAACAGGAAGGCATTTCAGTTGAACAGGAAGGCGTTTCAGTTAAACAGGAAGGCGTTTCAGTTGAACAGGAAGGCATTTCAGTTGAACAGGAAGGCGTTTCAGTTGAACAGGAAGGCATTTCAGTTGAACAGGAAGGCGTTTCAGTTGAACAGGAAGGCATTTCAGTTGAACAGGAAGGCGTTTCAGTTAAACAGGAAGGCGTTTCAGTTGAACAGGAAGGCATTTCAGTTGAACAGGAAGGCGTTTCAGTTGAACAGGAAGGCATTTCAGTTGAACAGGAAGGCGTTTCAGTTGAACAGGAAGGCGTTTCAGTTAAACAGGAAGGCATTTCAGTTGAACAGGAAGTTAATACTTGACAAGGAAACTGAAGGACAAAGTGGTAGATTTCAAACAAACCACTACACAGATGTCTACTCAGCAACCTGCTAGTTAGGGGTGGGTTTTTATAATCGATTAAAATCGATTCTAGCTTGGATAACGTGAAATCGATTCATTAAAATCCTGAATCGATTTTTTTAATATAAATTTATTTTGCCCGAAATGCCAGAATCTCAGGTGAAACCTCACAAAATTTCAACAACCACCAAACAGCTAAGACAGTAAATGAGAGCAGGTACACGGATTCTGCACAAAGACGTAAACACACAGCGCGGACCCGCGGATCAGAATCAGTGAGATGTCGCCTTTCTCCCCCGATGGCACGGAAACGGTCGGGGCTGAAAGCCGACAGCTAGCTGATTCTGATCTGTCAAGGGTCCGGCTTTGTTTTCACGCCGTTTTTGCGCCGATTCTAAAGCTGTTAGTTTTTTCTCTCTCCAAACAATATTGACCGAACCAGCAGCAAAAGAAGATCCAAACTGAGCTTCACATAAACATCGTCATGAATTCCCTCTGACGTTTACTGTTTTGCTTCCACCACAATAAAATCACACTTCATGTACAGCTCTCTCTCTCTCTTTCTCTCTTTCTCCGTACTTCAAGAACAGTTTCCCGTCTAAAAATCTGTTTTCTGCATTATTCGCTTGCTTGTTACGCACAAGTCTACCGTTGTTTACAGCGCTGTCGGCCGATGTTTTTTTTTTTTTCATTTTACATACTTCCGAAAAGAAAACCTAATTTCTGCCGTTCAATACTGAACAAATTTAAACTTTTTAAAATTATGCAAAATGCAAAACGCTTAGCCGTGTCTCTAATAAAACCGCTGGAACGTCAGAGGTAACGTTCATATGTTGATTAATGGTTTTGTTTCGTTTTTGATGTACTGCAGAATATTTTTTATAAAATCCCAGGCCAGGAAAAATCACCTTCATGTTTTTCTGTGTTTTATCTTCAGCTACTTTTACACAAAGGCATCTGCTGTGACGCTTATACCTTTGATAAAGTCTTGCGTGTGTCAGCTTCCTTTTTTTAGATACAAAAATATGTAAATGTACTGATCTGAATTATAATATTTCTGACTGTCAAAATTTCCCAGAATCAAATCGAATTGAATTGAATCAAATCGAATTCAATCGAATCGTGGAACAAATCGATTCTGGACCTTAGTGAGACAGCTGCATTACTTAACAATATATTAGCCTCAGCATAAGTCAAAATTTAGAATAGCAGGAGACGGGCATTATCCTGGTTATTTTTTTGGCATATGTGCTTTTTGTCTTTTTTAGCAAAGAAAAAAATATCTTAAAATCATCAATAAAACCAGGGAGAGAAGGCTTAGCGTTCCTCCATTTAGCACAATGGATATGATATTTACTCAAAAGTATGATGATGTTAATAATGTCTGGGACACCCAATGCTAGATGATCCATATAAAAAAAATTATGATGTAATTCAAATACTGGCACATCATTAATATTTAGGGAAATCCAATTTTTTAAGTTGCACCAAATACATTGTGTGATAGGGCATAGAAAAAAAAAGATGTTCTAGGGTTTCATTTTCATCAGTACAAAAAGAACACTGATCCACCTCAAAGCCAAATCTCTTTTTTTTTTTGAAATTCTGCCACAGGATTAATTTTGTTTAAAGTGTGTTTCTTTAACTTTAGGTAGAATAGGCTATTTCATAAATTTTTAGTATGCTTTATCCAGTGTATATGAAATAACTAAATTAGAACCATGCAATGTAACCATTCTGTTGTAACTATGAAATATTTTGTCTTTGAAGAAACTACTAACAAATTTCTTATTGCATTTTTATCAAACAGCTGACATTGCCCTAGCAATAAATTTGGGAGCACTGATGAGAAATTATTGTATATCATAAAAATTTCAATCAAATGAAGCAGAGGCAGTGGGACCAGTTCACAAAAATTTGTTATATTCACTTTGAGAACAGTTTAGACAATATTTTTCTGAAAAGTCTGTGTAACTTAGAATGACACCATTATCATCCAACAAATCTGTTATGAATATAATCTTTTTGTTCAAACCAGTCACTCTCGAAAATTGATTTTTGATTAAGTGTTATTACCCTATTATTCCATAAGGTTGAATTATGGGGAGAGGTTGTGGGTAAATCTCATTTTCCCAAAAATGCAAAGTCTGTTTTGGAAAGTTTGATATCTTTATGGGGATTTTATTTACCGCAAAATCACATTTCAAAATAAAGTCTAATCCTGTATACTATTTTATTAAACAAGGATCAGCCGTCCCCAACCCCCAGGTCCTGGACCAGTACCGGTCTGTGAGTCGTTTGGTACCGGGTCGCAAGAGTTGAGGCTTGAGTTTGAAATTTATGGTTTTCATGGTATTTATCGTTTTTTTATTTTTATATCGTTTACGTGGCGCAAAAAAGGTTGGGGACTGCTATACTAGCAGGGTGCTGAGTAGACATCCTTGTAGTGTTTTGAAATATACCACTTTTTCCATCAGTTTCCTTGTCAGGAAACAACTTCCTGTTCAGCGGAAATGCCTCTGGTTTCAGTGGAGTGTGTGAGAGCGTTTCAGTTGTGTGTGTGAGAGCTAAAATTTCAGTAGTGTGTGTGAGAGCTAAAATTTCAGTAGTGTGTGTGAGAGCATTTCAGTAGTGTGTGTGAGAGCGTTTCAGTTGTGTGTGTGAGAGCTAAAATTTCAGTAGTGTGTGTGAGAGCGTTTCAGTAGTGTGTGTGAGAGCTAAAATTTCAGTAGTGTGTGTGAGAGCGTTTCAGTAGTGTGTGTGAGAGCTAAAATTTCAGTAGTGTGTGTGAGAGCGTTTCAGTAGTGTGCGTGAGAGCGTTTCAGTAGTGTGTGTGAGAGCTAAAATTTCAGTAGTGTGTGTGAGAGCATTTCAGTAGTGTGTGTGAGAGCATTTCAGTAGTGTGCGTGAGAGCGTTTCAGTTGTGTGTGTGAGAGCGTTTCAGTTGTGTGCGTGAGAGCATTTCAGTAGTGTGTGTGAGAGCGTTTCAGTAGTGTGCGTGAGAGCGTTTCAGTTGTGTGTGTGAGAGCTAAAATTTCAGTAGTGTGTGTGAGAGCATTTCAGTAGTGTGTGTGAGAGCATTTCAGTAGTGTGCGTGAGAGCGTTTCAGTTGTGTGTGTGAGAGCTAAAATTTCAGTAGTGTGTGTGAGAGCATTTCAGTAGTGTGCGTGAGAGCGTTTCAGTAGTGTGTGTGAGAGCTAAAATTTCAGTAGTGTGTGTGAGAGCGTTTCAGTAGTGTGTGTGAGAGCGTTTCAGTAGTGTGTGTGAGAGCGTTTCAGTAGTGTGTGTGAGAGCATTTCAGTAGTGTGCGTGAGAGCGTTTCAGTAGTGTGCGTGAGAGCGTTTCAGTTGTGTGTGTGAGAGCTAAAATTTCAGTAGTGTGTGTGAGAGCGTTTCAGTAGTGTGTGTGAGAGCGTTTCAGTAGTGTGTGTGAGAGCGTTTCAGTTGTGTGTGTGAGAGCGTTTCAGTAGTGTGCGTGAGAGCGTTTCAGTTGTGTGTGTGAGAGCTAAAATTTCAGTAGTGTGTGTGAGAACGTTTCAGTAGTGTGCGTGAGAGCGTTTCAGTAGTGTGTGTGAGAGCGTTTCAGTTGTGTGTGTGAGAGCTAAAATTTCAGTAGTGTGTGTGAGAGCGTTTCAGTAGTGTGTGTGAGAGCGTTTCAGTTGTGTGTGTGAGAGCTAAAATTTCAGTAGTGTGTGTGAGAGCGTTTCAGTAGTGTGTGTGAGAGCGTTTCAGTTGTGTGTGTGAGAGCTAAAATTTCAGTAGTGTGTGTGAGAGCGTTTCAGTAGTGTGCGTGAGAGCGTTTCAGTAGTGTGCGTGAGAGCGTTTCAGTAGTGTGTGTGAGAGCGTTTCAGTAGTGTGTGTGAGAGCGTTTCAGTTGTGTGTGTGAGAGCGTTTCAGTAGTGTGCGTGAGAGCGTTTCAGTTGTGTGTGTGAGAGCTAAAATTTCAGTAGTGTGTGTGAGAACGTTTCAGTAGTGTGCGTGAGAGCGTTTCAGTAGTGTGCGTGAGAGCGTTTCAGTTGTGTGTGTGAGAGCTAAAATTTCAGTAGTGTGTGTGAGAGCGTTTCAGTAGTGTGTGTGAGAGCGTTTCAGTTGTGTGTGTGAGAGCTAAAATTTCAGTAGTGTGTGTGAGAGCGTTTCAGTAGTGTGTGTGAGAGCATTTCAGTAGTGTGCGTGAGAGCGTTTCAGTAGTGTGCGTGAGAGCGTTTCAGTAGTGTGTGTGAGAGCTAAAATTTCAGTAGTGTGTGTGAGAGCATTTCAGTAGTGTGTGTGAGAGCATTTCAGTAGTGTGCGTGAGAGCGTTTCAGTTGTGTGCGTGAGAGCATTTCAGTAGTGTGTGTGAGAGCGTTTCAGTAGTGTGCGTGAGAGCGTTTCAGTTGTGTGTGTGAGAGCTAAAATTTCAGTAGTGTGTGTGAGAGCGTTTCAGTAGTGTGTGTGAGAGCGTTTCAGTTGTGTGCGTGAGAGCATTTCAGTAGTGTGTGTGAGAGCATTTCAGTAGTGTGCGTGAGAGCGTTTCAGTTGTGTGTGTGAGAGCTAAAATTTCAGTAGTGTGTGTGAGAGCATTTCAGTAGTGTGCGTGAGAGCGTTTCAGTAGTGTGCGTGAGAGCGTTTCAGTTGTGTGTGTGAGAGCTAAAATTTCAGTAGTGTGTGTGAGAGCGTTTCAGTAGTGTGTGTGAGAGCGTTTCAGTAGTGTGTGTGAGAGCATTTCAGTAGTGTGCGTGAGAGCGTTTCAGTAGTGTGCGTGAGAGCGTTTCAGTTGTGTGTGTGAGAGCTAAAATTTCAGTAGTGTGTGTGAGAGCGTTTCAGTAGTGTGTGTGAGAGCGTTTCAGTAGTGTGTGTGAGAGCGTTTCAGTTGTGTGTGTGAGAGCGTTTCAGTATTGTGCGTGAGAGCGTTTCAGTTGTGTGTGTGAGAGCTAAAATTTCAGTAGTGTGTGTGAGAACGTTTCAGTAGTGTGCGTGAGAGCGTTTCAGTAGTGTGCGTGAGAGCGTTTCAGTTGTGTGTGTGAGAGCTAAAATTTCAGTAGTGTGTGTGAGAGCGTTTCAGTAGTGTGTGTGAGAGCGTTTCAGTTGTGTGTGTGAGAGCTAAAATTTCAGTAGTGTGTGTGAGAGCGTTTCAGTAGTGTGTGTGAGAGCGTTTCAGTTGTGTGTGTGAGAGCTAAAATTTCAGTAGTGTGTGTGAGAGCGTTTCAGTTGTGTGTGTGTGAGAGCTAAAATTTCAGTAGTGTGTGTGAGAGCGTTTCAGTAGTGTGTGTGAGAGCGTTTCAGTTGTGTGTGTGTGAGAGCTAAAATTTCAGTAGTGTGTGTGAGAGCGTTTCAGTTGTGTGTGTGTGAGAGCTAAAATTTCAGTAGTGTGTGTGAGAGCATTTCAGTAGTGTGCGTGAGAGCGTTTCAGTAATAATGTCCCTTACGGCACCTCATAGTAATGAACCGTTTTTCAGCACAAGCTTCAGAAAGCTTCATTTGGCCATCACTTCTCATCAAAGAATAAAACGATTAACTTTCGCGGATAACGCTCCAAAGGTTTTTCTTTTTTATTTGTACCTAATTGAACTTCTTGTCTTGATGTTTGAGCGTCTTACCAGCGCAGGTAAGACACGCCCACTTCCCCTCCTCGGCTGCCTGCACACCTTCTGCTCCTCAATAAGTTCACTGGCGTGTTTTGTGATTTGTCTTTCAGGACTGCTCAGGATCCACGAGCGCCATGGCATCCACGCCAGGTACTGCACGAGCCTTAAACTACGGTGGCCCTGAGAGGCCAAATGGACTGCAACTTCAGAAAACACTTGCAAAAAGAAAAATGCTGCAAAAAGAAAAACGCTGCAAAAAGAAAAACGCTGCAAAAAGAAAAACGCTGCAAAAGCACACAAGACACAACGGAAATGTTTCTGGGAAGACAATAACCCGACGGACCAGTTGCACGAACCAAAACATGTATGTATGGCTGTATCCCAATTCAGGGTCTGCAGCCTTAAAGTACGCAGCCTTAACGGTCCTCAAGGGCCGCGTACTCAAAGACCGCTGAGGCCGGAAGTGTGAGGCTTGTAGGCTTGTGAAATGGGACGGTCTAGCCTCCGTCGCGCTGCCCAGGTTGCCTAGCAACCATGATACTAACAGCTGGAAACGTTTCATACAGCTTTGTTTGACAAAAATGAAGGAGAACATATTTTGTACATTTGTTTCTACATGAGCTCTGTGTGATTTGATAAGTATCTGAGGCTGAGACCACAGGACTGTAAAACATGATTTTTGGGCTTCATTTCTGTACTGAACAGTCATTTAAGATTAGCTAGTAAATAACAATTAGCTAATGTTGTTCATGAGACTAAAGTCATCTCACTTTGGTAATGTAAATATAATATGGCCAATATTATAGTTATTATATTAATCATTATTAGTTATTACAGCAGTGAGTTTGAACTCCGTGTCAAATACTGAGCTTCACTAAAGATTCAAGTTGCATTTATTTATATTTCCTATCACCTTAAATCTTCACTCAAAGACAAGTATCTTTGACAGTGTATATATAGGTGTATTATATATAAGAGACAAATATTGTTCTTTTAACATGTTGGCATTACTAAATTTGGCTCAATGCTTATATATGTGTGAAAAGAAAATGTACGAGCTGTGATAACTGTGTCTGATAGAATGAAGAGTAGACTGATATATGAAATATTCCTTTACTGGGTGAGAAAATCAGACCATGTCATAACTGCTTTAAGTCATACAGAATAGATATCAGAGCCTTAATCAGGCTGACTTCTGCTAAATGGGTCAAACTGGGCAGAAAGTATCCAAACACATAACATCCTTATAGAATATGATGTAACACTATAGATCAACTTACCTCAGAATATATAAAGCATATAAAAAATTACAGCAATATGATGCAACAAACACAGCAGTGCTACTGATCCAAAATACTCAAAGCTTCATAGAACTGAAACAAACATTTATTTTTAGCTCCATTCTGCTGCTGATACATACTTTAGGTTTCTGAACATTAAACTTGTTGCTGCCTTTCATAGTGTGTAACTTGAAGGCCCTGAGTACTTTCTCCCACACTGAAAACACTGGAATGATAAAATTATTTGAACATTACCTAATAAGACTGATTCAGGACAGACAGTTATGTTAAACTTTTCTAGCAGTCCTTCACAAACAGGGAACAGTCTGTCTATTCTCTCCATCTGTCAGCTGCTGCTGGTTCTTCCTCCTCCTCTTCCTCACACACTGCTGAGTATGTCCTGGTGGATCATCAGGGGTGCAAAGCCTCACAGATGATGTGCAGCAGTGGGTCCCTCAGTCTGTCCTCACTCTGGACACTTGCAGTTGTCACACATGGAAATCAAATGTGTGATAAGCTGCAGGATTCAAACACAAGTGTAACTTATAAACACATGTTCATACTTTTATTCCACAATCAGAGAGAAAGAAAAAGAGAGAGAGTGCAGGACAGACAGACAGGTGACAGTCTCAGGTGTACACACTGCTACAAAACAGCACAAGAGAAGGAGGATTTAGTGTTTGTGTTATTACGAGTGCTAAACAAGAAGAGTTCCCAGATGGTACAGTGGACACATGTGTGACTCCTGTGATTAAAGCATCTTTCTTTCAGCTTAACGAGTGAACCGTCAACTCGTTCAAACACACGTTAAAGTCCGTTTGGCTCGACACCACCGAACAGAGGCAGCAATATAACATAGCTAACATTAACAGTGCAGTGAATCCTGCTTGTGCCGTGATATTCAGGACTGCAAACCGAGCAGCATCACTGACTTTCAGCCTGTTGTGTTTGTGGATATATGACTGACTTTAATTATCCATAAAATCATCACATTCTCTGCAAGATTAAGGTCGACTATATATATATTTTAAAGTAGAGGCTTTAAAACCAAGTTAACGCTGAAAGCACAAACATCACTAATGTCACATAACTTTGCCGACATGTGACCAACAGTAATGTTTTAATGTTCTTCATTATTAAACATTCGCACATAAATAAGTGACATAATATTCAGTACTTACTTTTCCAAGTTTACTCTTCGGCCGCTCCCTTCTGCCGTCTGCCGTATTTTGGAGAAGGGTCTGGCTGCAGCCCATGGGGAGCGCCATTCTTGTGGGGTATTTTGCGGCAAAATTATCCACACCCACCGCCGCGCTATGAATTGTGGGATATATGGGACCACGAAGCGTACACCGGACCACGCTTGATTTTTGGGGAAATCGACGGCGCATTTGGAGTACACTTCGAATTGGGACAGCCGTCGTCGCGTGGCGGTGACGTAATCGCACTTGAAATGCTTACTTCAAGCTTGCGGTCTCTTAATTGGGACACATCCATAGTCTCAATACTGACATCATTACTCTAGTCCAATCATCTTCTTTTTAACCTTTTTTGAGCCAATCAGCTGCCACTCTGCACGGTTTAAATGCTCTTCTGTCATTTTCCTTTTTAGACTCTAATTCATTTAATCCACCTCCTCCACATCTCCACTTTGAGAGATACCTCAGTCAGAGCTCCATCTAAACCACAGTCTTCATCAGCCCTCTGTCATACACAAATTTAACATGAAGAATTGAGGACTAACAAAGATAATCAGTTTATTGATTTTACACAAAATATAGTTACCGTGTGAGTAAACATCAGTCACATGTGGTTGGCACACCAAAAACATCAGAAAGACCACGTCCTCCTTCACTTTTGGTGTCTGTGCTGGCAGATGTTCTCACACACTGTAAAAAACGTAATCGTTACAAAAACACCGAGTAAAAGCAACCAATTGATTCACAGCTCGAAACATCAGTACACATTTAATTTTAAGTTAAGGTAGAGAGGTTCAGATGTGGTGCTCTTTGTTGATGGCAGTGATGTTGTAATTACAGTCATCATCCAGTCCCTGCTCAGCCTGGTGGGGTGGGCCAAGAGAAGACAGAGTTTAAACAAAGAGAGGAATTAATCATCAGCATATTGATTGATCAGTGAATGATTCAGAGTGTTACCTTTGGCTCTGTGTTGATATATAGACACAAAGAGGAGAGTGGAGATCAAATATGGACAGATCACCACCAGGTGGAGGACTAGTCTTAAATTAGGATGGCAGAGGGAGCAGCCAGGGGTTGGAGCTGTTGTGGTGGACAGTGATGTGGATGTGAGCAAAGTTGTTGTGGTGGGTGAAGCTGTCGGTATAGGTTTATCTGAAGAGAAAATCGTAGCTGTTAGTGTGAATATGTGCATTAAATTAGAGGTTTAATCAGAGTGAAGCTCCTCACCTGTGACAGTGATCCAGCTGGATGGAGACTCTCCATGACCGCTGATGTCACACTTGTAGAGGCCTTCATCAGACCTGGAAACATGCTGGATGGTCATGTGACCTGTAGGCTGCTTCCTGATGAGGGAGCCATCTTTATAGAAAGCAGCTGGGAGGTTGGAGGGAGTGGTCTTTGTTTTACAGAGCAGAGTGACGTCATCTCCCTCCATCACAGGGAGGACAGGACTCTGCAGGATCACTGATCCACCTCAACACAGAGACAAACTACAGCATTTCATCCATTTACACACAGCTTCATCAACACTAACTCCACACACTCAGCTTACCAGTGACTGTCAGGTTAACCATGTTACTGATGGGACCCTCTCTGGACTCACACCAGTAAACTCCACTGTCCCATGGGTAGATGTAGTTTATGTCACAGGACGAACCAGCTGATGTTCCCCACTCATCTCCACACTGAGTCCTCTGTTGTTTGCTTGTGTTTCTCCTCAGAGTCCATCCAGCAGAGCTGTCGTCCTCCTCACAGCTCAGAGACACAAAGTCTCCGTTAAAGAACTGAGAGCTGCTGGGACTCACAGTCAGACGAGCTGTGAGGAAAAGGGGAGGATATATAATATTTGCATGTGATTTGCTTGGTTGAATCAATACACGAGAACCCGATCCTGTGGCCCATGATGGCGAAGCTGAAACACATTACAGAGCAGAGCCAAGTTCACAAATTTATTGACTCTGAAATCCCAAATATCTCCTGTTCATCTCAGTAAATGAATGAGCCTCTAAACTTTCCTTTTTTAGGGAGATTTGAAATTTGGGCAAAAGCAGGCAATGTGGTGCAGACAAGGCGGGAAAAGTCATGTTTCTCAGGAAAATTGAATATTGAAACAAATTGAATAACTGGAATTTTTATTCATTGTTTTTTTTTTGGTTTTTTATGTTTGTTTTTTAAGAGTTAGCTGCTGTTACATTTTCATATCAAATACAAGTTAAGTCCATCTGTACATCCAATTCATGCTGCTTATCTGGGTTGCTTGGGAAACACCCTGAGCTGAAATTTCCCAGGGACATCAACATGCTCCTGAGGCAGCCTAGAGGTGCCCTGTAACATCCAGAGCCTTCAGGAACTCAGGGTGAATCTCATCAATCCCAGTCAAGGTTAGCAGCTTGCCACCAACACTGTAAACAATGTTTGTAGAATACCGCTTCCCTCTCCTGCATCATCTGACAATTGCCAAAATCGCTTTGATGCTGACCAAAAGTCACGTTTCATTGTCCCACTGAACTCCCAAACCTAAGTTTTTACAAAGCCGCACTCCGCTCGTCCTGCCAGCACCTGTTATCTCCTTCTGGAGTCCCACAGACTAAACAACCCTGGTTAAGACTCCTCCTGCATGACGGCTCCCTTCAGCTCCAGTGTCCATCATCTGGTTCTGGGACTGCTGAGACAGGTGCCAACAACCTTGCAGGATTCTCAGCAATAGAGGTGCAGAACATTGTCCAATCTGGCTCAGTGCCCCCAGCCTCCATTACAAAGCAATCAAACCAATGCTGGAGGTGGGAGTTGAAATTTTGTGGACTGAGGCCTCTGCCAGATGTTCCCAGTGCACCCTCAGAACAAAAGAGTATCTGGATGATGAATTCTCCATCACCCCATCAAGGATACAAGTTAAGTCGGTTATTTAAATAAAATATAAATAATGGAGACAGTCAGCAGGAGTGAGATAAGACTGATCTGATTTTATACATTTTCTTTCACCATGTTCTTAACAGCCTCTTGCAGCCTCTTGAGAGAGTGAGTCAGGTTTACAGTGTGACAGAAGAAGGTTACTGACCTTGGTTTGTGGTGCAGCTCAGCAGTGAGATCAGAACTAAAGAGAAATTAAACTCAGGTTAGTTCAGAGTTTCACATTCAACAAGACAGCAGAGGCATGAAAAACAGAGTGAACTTACAGAGCAGACACAGCAGAGACGTCTCCTCCATCCTGCTGCTCAATGATATCAGACCAACACTGAGATCAGTTCAGAGTCACATCAAGTAAAACCCTCATCTTCGTCCTTCTCCTTTTCATCTTCCTCTTTCTCTTTGACTGTCTCAGAGTCGTGGCTTCTTTTCCACTGAACACCATGAGAAAGTTTCAGTTTTTGGTTAAAACAAACCAAAAAGAAAATTTAAGTGCTGAAACTGAAAGGCTTGGATTGAAGCAAAATCTACAACTGACAGCAGTTTTGTTGACAACATCTTATCAACCACCCCATTTCCCAATTAAAATAAATAAATTAATGTTTTTAGGTTGATAGAGGCAAGTATTTCATTTTTTTCTGTATCTGATAACTGACCTGGTCTCAGTACCAAGAGGTTCCAGCTTCTCTGTGTTTTAATCTCTGAAACGTGGACAGAAACCGTGTGAATGCACGAGATCAGACCACATGTCTTGCTCTGGCTGATGTGCTGCTATGATATCTCTTCTTTCTGCTCTCAAACTACCAGATATTTTTTTTGCAAATCCTCAAAACATTAACTCTGCATGCTGTAAGGTTGCTATGACAGAAATCCAGCTGAATGTGTCTGAGTGAAACCACATCACACACACAGAGCATGTGTAACTGTAGAAAACAACCAGAGTCGGTGAGTATCTCCCCATAATGTTCAGATAAGACAGTGTGACATGGGTCTCTTTATATCTGAAACAAAAAACAAAAATCAGTTATTTGAGGACTTTTAAAGGACGTTTCCTGCTTAAAGGTCACACAGAGCTGACAGAAAACATGGACTGTATTATTGAATCTCAGCAATAACTTTGTGTTGTCTTATTTTGATTGTGTTGATTTCATTTCATTTGAAACATTTAAGGCCTTCACTTCCAAAGCTGTGAAATAAAAAAAATAAATACCAAAAAAATAAATAACTAAAAATAGCTGTGATGTCAGTAAGTACACTCCCGTTCCAATTGTAGAAGGGTTGTGCTGCGTTCTTGGGAAGTCGGGACTCCTGTGTCAACTTACGAAGTCTGGAATAGTGAAAAGGTGAGTACGGACTCTTGTACATGAGTATTGAGAAACGGCCTAACAGTCTGCAGTCTATGAACTAACCTCACCAAACCCAGCTAACAGTGTTAGCTCGGTGGCGAGTAGCCTTCATTAATAGTAATAAAAAAATCACACACAGCAATAATACATCGAAGATACTGAAGTTTCGCCCATCCCATTCTTCTTATGAAGTGGTGTCGGAAATGGATTCCTGCCTGTGCACTGCTGGCTCTGGGTCCATTGTGTGACTGATGCCACCAACATTAACAGGACACTTACTTTAGAGCCTTTATTGCTTGTTTTGTTTGGATTTCCAGCAATCATAATCAGAGAAACTATTAATCCCACATGGAAATTAATTTAAAAAGAATAGAAAGAGCCACGGGTTGTACTTGAACCTGGCCGCTCTCAGCCATGTGATACATGACTACATACATGCTCAGCCAACTGAGCTAAACCTGCGCCCAACTGCATTTAATTACCAAAATTGGAGAAGGGAGAACTGTCTCCCTCTTCGCGCGCCACCACACCCACCCACACATGCAGGGCCTTGGGGTGCAGGTGTGTCACCAGGGTGCAGGGGAGGCATCCTCCCTCTGTCCCCTTCTGGCCACCAGTGCCTCAATTTTATTCCACAACTTAGACATCCACGTTACTCACACTCTCATAACACTTACATATAGGGCCTTGGGGGTGGGCACGTTACACGGCGTCCAGAGGACAGTCTGTGTATTGAAACTCACCTCTGGCACCGGTGCCCACCTCTCAATTTTAAATGCATGTAGACACCGAGGGTTCTCGGGAGGGGCTGTGCTGACACCTGCTGCTCTCTCGTGTTTTAAATTTAGAACAGCACGCAGCAACACTACATATGAGCAGGTGGAGGGAGGTTTGGGGTCTTCACACAGCCCTGTTCTCTGTTAGCCATCGGGGCTGGGCGGAGGTGTTGGCTGTTCGGTTGGGGTCTGAGATGCTACTAATGAGCCGGGGGCGATCTGCTTGTCTCCACCCCAGGGAAAAGGGTACCATCTCCTGGGTCTAAGTAAAGTAGATCCGTTGGTTATCTTTCTTGGCCTTCAGACAATAATTCTGATGGCTAAAGAACCAAACGGGACAGGCAAAAAAAACAAAAACCCAAAACAACAAAAAAATTAAATAAAATTTGAGAAGGCACAGAGAGGGGATAGCCTAACATATGGAACAAGGAAGTGACCACCGTGTATTCTATTTAGTTCAACAAAGTAACAGTATTCTGAATATCACCTATTTAAATGGTAATGAAACGGAATACAGTCACTCATATTTTGTATTGTAAATATGTAACGCTGGTACATGTATCCCCAACACTGCTTATTAAAAGAGGAGGGGAGGGGAGTTAAAGGGATCTGCTGGATTGATAGTGGCCTCCTTGTTGTTCGTCAAACATATACAACAAGCAAATACAAATAAAAACAAAACATAAAAAACAACATATTTAGGATTCACAGCAGCTTCCTGCTGAATAGCAGTTCAGTCTCCTGCTGCTGTTCCAGTTATTTTAGTTTTCATTCCCAGATTTCAAACATTCCTATAACTGGGAATAAAAGAAAGAATGTCCAACCCACCTATACTTACCCTCAGCAGGCAGCAGGATGTCTTCCAGAAACTTATCTTGAAGCAAAATGCGGAACAACATTTGATAACAGTTGAGTTCCTTTTGTTTATTTTGCCCCAACAAAGAATCACATTTAAACAAAGAATGTTCAGATTCATCCAGTAACAGGTATTCATCACATGTGGGAGAGATACAGAAAAATGTGTAAGAGTTTATATGATATAGTTTTAGTCTGGTAATCCTTCATCAACAATAAAAACATTTTAACTCTGAATAACTAACTATAAACATATCACAACATATAGACATTAAGTAGTTTACAGTTTTTTTCTTGTTGTCATTTGCTAATACACAGTATTAGCAGTAGATAGCAGCAGACTCTGAAGGCCTTTATAAACCACAAAACTAACGTCATGTCTATGTTCTTCTTTATGTTCGTTGTCTCTATGTTTCACATTTAAAATACATGCTATCTGATGGAAGCATGATTAACTGTGGTTCTATAATTTTTTTCATAATTTCCATGCTCTTATTGTGAAAGATGTTGACACTTCCTGTAATCAACTGGATCAGGGGAGCTGTCCAGTTTGAGCACCTCGGGGCGACTGTTGCTGTGATCTTTTTATTTGCCATACAAATGCAACTGAATTGACTGAGTTGAATTTATTCAACTCAGTCTGATTAAACATGATGAAATGTTTTCTTTTTCATCAAACCAAATTTCACGATTTTGAGTTTGAAAGCACAGAATGCTTTTAATTTAATAATGAAACAGTTCATTGAGTTTCTGAAGGCTGACATATAAATTGCTGCTTGTAACTCACACAATGTAGCGATGCTCATGCTGTTTATAGTCTGTGGTTGCAGTTAATTTGTTTGTTTCCTATCTGAACTGAAGACAGATGTTTTATCAGTCAATTCAAATTTTCCATCAGTCATCTTCATGAAACCCACAGGACAACACGAGAAGAGCAGCTGGACTCCACTGGCTGGACTGGTCGACTACTGGAGATTGGAGTAAATGACCTCTGGCTCCAGAAAATCTGAGCACACAAACATGCACAGCTCAACCCACAACTCTGCACAAAACCAAACCTATATGCAGTTAAATCGCAACAAAACATCAAAAGAATTGTTGAGTGTCATCAAAATGAAACATTATTGATCAGAGCTCAGACAGTTTAAATAATATAAATGTTATTTTTAGGGCAGGGTGTTCATCTTTCTAAAACTCATTGTCCTTATCAATGTCAAAACGCCATGAATGAAGCTCAGTACTTCCTCCAGCATTTTCACATTAAAAGTTTTTCAGCCTTTCTGTCATAAATTAACTTTTAATTTGAAAGAAAGCCAGCAGGAAATGCTTAGGTTTAGTAGTTTATGGAAAAGAAACAATGAGCCTCAGCAGAGTGCTGACTGTGTTTCTGTCACCCAAACTTTATCTTATAGTTACCCACCCAGAAACCACAGATCGGGACCTGCTCTGTGTTTATGTTACAGATACACTTCCTGGTCACTTTAAAGGATCATTTCAACCTTTTAGAAAAAAAACTAATCATCTTATAGTGAAGAATAACTGTACCTGCAGGTCTGTTTGCTTACATTCTTACAATGAAAACTAACATAACAGAGAACAAAACTGATAACCGAATGGAAACTAAAGCTGATTCCTAATTCATCTGACCCTAACCTTTGACCTAAGATCTTGAAGAATTATATACGAAAACTGTGTATTTTATTATCTTTACCCATATGATTGGAGCACAACTAGCAGAAATCTATAAGCTGTATAAACTTGAGATTTTAACATGTGTTCATGCAGACTGTGATTTTTGGAAACTTTACTGCTTCATTGTGACGTTGTATTGAAGTCATGACTCATGTGACCCAGGGCCCAGTATAATGTTGTGAAGTTTGAAGAAGATCAATAAAACTGTTGGGTAATATACCATTTTTATGATATTTCTCATTTGGTGTGGCCTTAACCCGATAGTAATCGGTCTAATTCCATCCAAAACAAAGATTTGTTAAAAAAGACAAGAGTATCAGTAGTGTGGTGATTCTATGAGCCTCTGAGTCTAGCTGTGCTGCTGTTAGAAATTAAATGTGCAGATCAGGGCGTTTTTACGGATTTTCATATTTTGTGTGGCCTTGAGCCGATAATAATTGGTCTAATTCCATCCAAAAACAAAGACTTGTCAAAGAAGAGAAGAGTCTCAGCAGTGTGGTGATTCTATATCGGCAACTGTGTATAGCTCTGATGCTGTTAGAGAAGAAATGTGCAGATCAGGTCGTTTTGGTCATGTGGTGAACATGACTCTAGCTGCTCTGATACCATTTAAAATACAGCAGCAGAATTTCAATGTAGAACAGCAAGTTAGAAACTTAAAGAGATTCAGCTTAAAATAAACAATCTTTAGCTTAAGACCAAGAGCCTCTATGGCTGGATTCACAATAAAGCCCCACTGTGAGCTGTGGGGGTCTGCAGTGACCCCATACAGGTCAGGGACAGACACAAAGCAGAGTGGTTGTACCTCACCTCTCCTCTTTGACTGTTTTTTCTTGTCTTTGATGATGATTCGTCCATAAGTGACGTCGTCCCTCCTCACTGTGGAGTAGACTGCAGCTGGATCGCTCTCTGCACAATAAATACACACAGTGGACATCACTGCAGCTAGTACAGGCGAGAGCTGAAATGAACTTACAAACATTGCAGGAAGACACACAAGAATGTAGAAAATATATGATCTGAAATAATGAACTGGCTGTTTGATAGGGTTTGGTTATAATGTTCAGAGAGTTTTGGTGAGAATCTGAGTTTCTCTGGAGTTCTGGGGAGGATTTTTTTAATGTTTAAATCAAGTTTTTCCTTTCCTCTTTTCTTTAACTTTCCCTGTAACTTATTTAAAGTGACACTGGACTTCATAAAGATAGCAACATGGACCCTCAGCACATAAAACACTACCTGGGCTCTGTCTGGCTGGCTGCCGTTGAAAATTTGAGGTTATGATTTCACTGTATATGACGCCATCTGTGATGTCATTTTCTCTAACTTCTTCTGCATCCTCTGAAATGAAGAAAATGAACAGCAATGTATTTTACTGCTTGGACATAAAAGTGTTGGACATGTTTGTTATTACAAGTTTCAAAATAAATCTATAAAATGTTTGAAAATTATTATTTTTAAAAAATGTAATAATCTTACCTTTGGGTTTTCCACATACACATCGTTTCACCACCAGAACCACTAACATAAGCAAAACCACAGCACACACTGATCCAATAGATGACAACACAGGAATGAGTGATGGAGTGACGGAGGCAGATGTAGGTAGAGGTGTGGTGGTGTGATTGTGATTGTCTAAAATAAAGCAAACACAGTCATTAAAGGACTGGATTCAAATCCAAATGAGATGCTGTGGCATGACCTCAAACAGGCTCTTCATGCTCAAACCCACTCCAATGTGTCTGAATTCAAGCAATTCTGCAAACACGAGTGGGCCAAAATTCCTCCACAGGCATTTTGTATTTGTTATCTTTGACTAAAATTAAAATTGTTTGATAAAGTGAAACATTCAAATGTGACAAATATGCAAATAACTAAGAAAAATGAGGAAAGGGGAAAAGAACTGAGGTGACAGTGTATATACCTACTTGAAAAGTAGACTAGATCGATTACATATGACACTTCTATCAAAGTCATGCGACTTTCACAAAATGCTGCAGCATCTCATGTTCCTGGAGAAATGACAGTGTCTGCGAAAATCGCTCATGTGCATCCATCCACCAAACCAGAAACAGACATCCTGTGAGATAAACCTGACACAGTTTCCTCCTCATGTTTACTAAAAAGTTCAAACAGAACGTCAAAAAAAAAAATTCTTTCTGAATGAGCAACACTTACAAGTAATAAAGAAATAAAATGTAAAATAAAGGCATAGATAAAAAAAAAAAATCCATTACCAGAAACCGCTGCAGCTTTATGGAGGCTACAGAAAGCACTGAATATGAGTCACATCCACAAAGCAGTCCACATGTTAAAGTAGTGAAGCATGAAGCCAGGGTGTCTTTTCTTTCATTGTTATCGACCTTTACAGAATTATATGTGGTTTTCAATTGGTCTCAGTCTTCGATTAATATTTTTTTCTGTTTGAAGCAGAAAATCTTCTTTTTTTGAGTGTTTTCAGCATTTTAAACTACTTTCACCATGACAACAAATGCTGCAGATCTAATCTTCTTTGATACAAGTTTGAGGTCAGTGATAAATAGGTCCAAACCCTCACTGATCAATCAGTACTTCAGAAACCAGATCTGTAAGATTCCACAGACCACGTGGAGCAGACACAAATGGTCTTCATTGTACATTGATGGGCAAGGAAGCAAGAAACAACTTTATTCCAGGATTTTTACAATCTTAAATCCTAAACCTGGTTAGAAAACAATGCAAAGGAGCTCCTGGCATCCTAACTTGTTTTTATTGGAGACTGTCTCCTGAATTTGTTCTTTACTTAATATTATTAAAGATATTTATTGATAAAAATAATTGCTGAGTGTCCTGAACAATGACCCGGCCCTTCAGAAAAATAACTCCTTAACTCTTAGTTAAGTTTTTGTTATTTTTTAGAGACTTCTACACCATTTTTAAAGAAATAAACTTTAAAAAAATGCCAGACGCTAGCAAATATGATAAAAATTAAAATATGCAAATTAATATAGATTTTTTTTTATTTTAAATTCTGTTAGTAGGTTAAATAAACACTCCATTTTCAAAATAAAAAAAAAAAAAAAATATCATGTTTCAAGTTTTAAAATGATGAAGCGGGCAGTATGAACACACATGGAACTCACCTGGCAAAGAAAAGGCCAGAGAGCCAATGAGGACGCAGGAGACGATCCACATTTCAGTGCTGAGCTGCTGCTGAGGTTGTGATCAGTGTCTGCACGATAGAGGAGGACTGAGTAAATCGGGCTTAGACTCTGTATTTACAAAACACCCAGAGCTCACTTTTAGTCTTCAAACAGCTGTGAGGGAGGAGCCAGTTTATTAGGAACACCTCTTTCACTCATTGCACTCAGACGCAGGCCTGGGATCAGCTGTTGCCTGCTGTGAGTGAAGAAATGATGCTATACTTTTTTACTCTGTTTTGTTTTTGACACTTTCAATAATTCTGCAGTGCTCTGAAAGAACACTTAGATCAAAGAACTGATAATATTCGGGTATATAAATGTGCATATAATATTCTGTGCTTCAAGACATCACTTAAACAAATATTAAAGAAAAGTGATAGTCCCTGTTTATATTTCATTATATTATATTTTTTAAGGAATGATCCACCCTGCATGACTGCCAATGTTTTGCATGCAGGGCCAACACAAATGATGACTCATGTGCAGGCAACATATGCAGGACATTAAACTCTTAATCACAGATTCCACCGAAAAATTAATCTGGATCAGGAGAAGTGTGTTCTAGATCCAGCAGCAACAAGAAGAAGAGCTGCAGTGTGTGTGTCCAGAATGTGCAGGAAGACACAGCATGCATATAACAAGTGCAAGAAGTACAGATGCAACACACATAGAAGAAATGTGTTATACAGTCAGCATGAATAGATTCAATAGATTATTCTTCTATTTATGTTTGCCAAGGATAAACATAAACATAAACAAAGTCAGAGTGCTGGCCCCTGCTGGCTGTATTTATCCGACCTTTTCGTCCACAGTCAGTTCAGTCAGCTTCTGATTCTCGCTCACACAGCAGTGACTGTTTAAACCAACATTAAAACTGCAGGCTGGATTCACTGGAGCGGTTCAGATGCTGCAGGAGGTCCAAGTTTAAAAAAGAGGTTCTGTTTTGCACCTCAGAGCCTCCATTTAAAGTTGTTGTGATACTATTTGGGAGAATAGAAAGAGGTCATATTTAGTGCTGTTTGCTCTGTACCAAATAAAAAACAAATGAATGGTTTTCTGATGTTGACAACTTTAAAAATCAAACCTAAACATTCACGTGAAAACAAGCGATAAAAATAGCTTATAGTTTAGATTCATGTCATAACTGATATTAATCACATGTGGGAGGAAAACAAAAAACATTATGTTCAGTAAAGAAAAGAAAAAAGATTTCACATCTGTCCACACATATTGTAGATGTCATTAAATGGTCTGAAGTCTGAAATGTTTGGCAGCATGATAAGGATTATTAATAATTGGATTATTAAAGTCATATTGACCTGATAAAGCAGTTTGGACAGTTTTAAAAGAATTTGATAATTTTCTATTGAGGCATAAATCTGCTGTAGTGCTGTTATACATTAGGTTTAAAAAAAAGTGTTTGCTCTGTATGTTGTTACAGCACAGCAATCCAGCTGAACCTGTCCCAAAGAAAGCAAAACACACACTGCACCATGTTAAAGTAACTGCAGATGAAAACACCGGCACAGTCTACCTTTAACTCCCAGAGGAAACAGCATGACCTGAATCCCCTTATATCTGAAGTACAAATGGTCATAAAACATGTATTTAATCAGTATTAGAGAAGTAGAAGAAGTTGAAGGATGCTAGCGTTAAAGAACAGACAGAGCTATTAGAAAACATAGACTCTGTTATGGGGTTGCTTAAATGTGTGAGAGTCCTGATTGTCTCAGGTCTATTTGAATTCTGTTTGATTCATTTAATTTTATCAGCTGATGAAATGTTCAGCGTGAGAGTGAAGACCTTCAAATTCCTCGGCACCAACATCCTCATTGAGGATCTCACATGGACCCATAACACACAGCAGATCAGCAACGACTCTTCTTTCTAAAAAAGCTGAGAAAATTTTGGATTTAACAAGTGCTGCAAAGCACTTGTTTTATTATTTTCTATGCTCAGAGTTAAGTTTACTTTTGGTTTAGTTTTTATTTATTATTTATTTAGTTTTGTGAAGGGAACTGGCAAAGCAAGACTTTCATTGCTCTGCGTAACCACTTGTGTTTTTGGTGTATATGACAATAAAGCTTGTGAATCTTGAAGAAATCACAATAAAAATGTAATGATGTCAGCTATGGATCTTTGTTTTGATTAATCACATGATGCGATGACCTCTGCCCTTTACTCAGCCTTCCTTCTGCACGTGTTCTGGGTTGCTGGTGGGTGGAGCGAGACCCATCAGTCCCAGATTGAAACAGCCTTGCTGGGTGCCGGGAGTAGCAGACAGAGCCACAAACTGCCAGTCTCATTAGGTCTGTGACTCAGTATTTTCTAGTTCTGGACATTGTGCTGTTCGTTTTAAAAAAATTATAATTCTTAGGTTCCTGGTTATTCATTTGCCAAGTTTAAAGTGTGTTTCTGTTAGCCTTCTGTTCTTAGTGGCCTTAGTTGTCTAATCTTCTCCTATATTTAGTCAGTCTTGTCCCTGTGTTTACTCTTGTCTCCCCAGTTTCTTTGTCCAGCTTGCGTGTCAGAGTCTCTGTCAGTGTGTTTCCAGTCTTATTTTCATTGTCCTGTATGCACTTTGTTCAGGTTCGCTTCCCCTTTGTCGTTATGTCTGATTTGTGTCTCCTGTGTTTCCACTTTTCCCATCCTGTCATTATCGTGTGTATATTTAAGTCCTCAGTCTCCCTCTGCTTGTTGCTGCATTTTTCATGTTCTCTTGTTTATGCCAAGTCATGAGTTCCTTGCTTACAAGAGTCCTTGTTTCTAGTTTATCTTTTGTTTGCTTCTTTTAGTGTTTCTTTGTACTTTATTTTTTAGTTCAGTTTCACAGCAAATAGAGCTGTTGCTTAAGTTAATTACTTCCTCCTCTGAGTCCTGTGTTCGGGTCCTACCCTTGCCTGCCACACTGACAAACTTGACACCAGTGAGCTTTGATCTGTTGAAAGGCGCATCTAGTGGTCATACTGGTACACATCATAAGTGATGTTTCCTGGGTTCTATGGGTGTTTCAGACCTCTCAACATTACACGTCCTTACCTAGATGATCCAGCCCTGTCCCAGCAGCATTACCCAATCACCAGCACTTGTAACCCACAGCCAACTGGCAGCTGTCTCTTCTGCTCCTGTTGGAGTCCTGGTGGCTATACTTTTGTATGGTCCCCTCAGAACACCAGACTGAGCTTTACTGCTGGGCTTTGGGGATCAACTAGCCAACAGGATGGAGCCAACCGTGCTTCTACCGGTCCTTTATGAGCCTGGGCCAGCTTCCTTTTAAAGTGACTTTGTGTGAAAAGTCACTTTAAAACCATAGTGGAAAAATTCAGCTCAAGTTCAGACACAACTTCATCTCAAGGAGCAGAACAATGAGTCCACTGATAACATGTACATGTAACCCAGATCATTGTTTGAGTATGGGATTTCTGATTATTTGTAGTCACTGAACGCACCACTGTGCCGTGCGCATAGCCACTCTCTAGTCCAGCTACAGAGTTTTTTCCTTCCGTTCGTCCGATGAGGCGCATGCTGCTCTCGTGCCCTCTGCGAGCTGGAAATTCGGGTACAGTAGACATTTGAGTTGCTGTAAATAGTTTTAAAAACCTTTATATGTGAAGCTAATGATTTAATATGTTGTTAGAAAAAGGAGTCTTGTAGCGGTTACGAACGTGAAGCTGAGCTGAATCCGACAGCCATTCGCCATTACATGAACCCCTCTGGTGAGTTAGCTTGCAGCGCATGTTCGCATGAAATGTTTTGTGCCTTATTATGCTGCAGCGAAGTATCAAATCTACCACTGTCATGTTTGTTAAGAAAGAGGCTAAATATTGTATAATGTGTGTTATTGGCTGACTGTTAGCAAGCTAGCCGTTAAGTGAGCCTGGCTAATGTCCTAAAATGGCGGCCGACACGAGGTCAGTTACAGTGTTATTATGTTATGCCTAAGAGAACAGCATTAATAAGCATTGTTAACAGCATTTATGTTCTGTTATATTTTTATTTTGACAAACCTGTATTATTATAATGGTAAGACTGTTAAATAAGCCGTTAGTGACATGGACACTGAGTCAGTGGTATTGAGACTTATGAACATTTTAGTTAATTCTTCTGCACACTTGTGTGTAGGCTTGTTTGTTTGCCCTTTTGGTGCCCTGGATCCTACTGGATGAACTGCCTTGTGGAAGTCCTCATCTGATGACTCTGCTGAACCGTCCTGGCTAGTAGATGGTCGTTGCTGCGGGTGGATGCTTCTGCTTGCTGGATGTTATTATTGGGTGCTACACCGTTCCAACAGAGCGGTAGGAACAATTCAAAGGGCCCAACGATGCACTTTATTTTTTCCCTGAGCTCAGGTGATTTTCTTTTGGCCAAAGGACCTTGAAGGGATACATATTTGAGTTTATTTATTTATTTTATTTTTCTTGGGACACTGAGTGGAAAGACACTACAAAACAAGGGTTTATTATTTAAAATTGTGCCTAATAAATGTGTTTATGTTAAGTGAGTGTGGTGTCCATTGTGTGCTGGAAACCTTATTGTTCCTGTGGTGGAGCAGCTACTACCAATCTCCTTTACGAAACTAGCCTCTGATGGGATACAGATATTTTGGACACATTTGAATTCTTGTAACCTATTTCTAGAGAAACTGTGATTCTGGGCTTAGACATCGGGGTGAAATTGATGACACCGACACCTAGTGAACTGCCCAAGGTCAACAGTCCTGATTTCCACGCATTAAAGGTTTGGCGTAAGTACAGATTGCGTTACAAGTGGCGAGCCAGCCAGGAGATTGGTGAAAAGTAGCACTTTGACTTTCCAGCTCACAACACCCACCTTTTCATTTTTCCTTGACCCTATTGAGTTGGACATGGATCTTTGCAGACGTTTTGATGTAGATGGCCAGTGCTCACTTTTTGTGACTGGCATTGAAGGGATTTACACAGATGATGACATTGCTAGTGTTTTTTCAGTAAATGGTAAAGTTTCTCGGATAGTTCGAATCCCAGATGAATCAAACCAGCCAGAGGGTAGAGTCCTCATAGAATATTTGTCTGATCAAGCCATTTCCAAGATCAACCCCCAGATCTTAGGCGACTTGCCGAGCCCCAAGGATCCTGCTATCGGTTGGTCTGTCAAAACCATTCGAGATGTTGCT
Source organism: Perissodus microlepis (assembly GCF_051167445.1). Classification (NCBI taxonomy): domain Eukaryota; kingdom Metazoa; phylum Chordata; class Actinopteri; order Cichliformes; family Cichlidae; genus Perissodus; species Perissodus microlepis. The sequence goes on along the minus strand of NC_140463.1, from coordinate 12,604,528 downwards.
CAGGAAGAGGTAGGCAAGGAGTTAGCTCGTAGATACTTAGAAGAACTGAAGGCTGTTGGAGATAGTGGTAAAGCAGGTTTCTTGAGTGTTATTCAGAGTGAGGTCAAAGAAGCTCGACATAACTCTGAGATTCCTGACACACAGCCACACACAGCTCAGGATGGTGACACATCCCTCCATGACACTGTAGCTAGTGATCATGATGAGCCTAATCACTACACACAGACCCACAATGCACCTGATAGTGCTGTGGTGAACCCTGTTAATATCGACCACAGTCTCCTTAATCCACCTCAGATTCAAAAAGTTGTTGTTGAGCACGTTATCAGAAATGACTCAACAGCCCCGTGGTCTACACAAACCAGACTGCGCACCTTTTCTGGCCGTGCTCCTAGGCCCAATGGTGAGGTAGACTATGAAACATGGCGCACACAAGTGGACCTTCTTGTCAGTGATTGCTCCCTTAGTGATGCGCAAAAAGTTAGGAAAATACTTGAAAGTTTGCTAAGTCCAGCAGCCGATGTTGTTAAGTTGCTTGGTGTGAGCTCACCACCCAGGGCTTATATTAGGCAGCTCGATTCCGCTTTCAGTGTTGTAGAGGACGGAGAAGAGTTATTTGCAACCTTTCTCAGCTCCAATCAGAATAGCGGAGAAAAGCCCTCAGCATATTTGAACAGACTCCATAGCCTCCTCACTCGAGCTATTTCTAGAGGGGGAGTCTCTGTCGAAACTTTAAGCGAACACCTACTCAGACAGTTTATTAGAGGCTGCTGGGACCAGAGTCTCATTATAGCTCTCCAACTAGAGAACAAAAAGAACAGTCCACCAACATTCCCAGATCTACTCCTTATGTTAAGGACCGAGGAAGGTCGTAGATCTGCAAAGCTAGACAGGATGAAAAAACATCTGGGTGCTACAAAAGCAGCTGTACATGCCCACTCCATTTTTGATGTACCCTCCTATGATGATGAGCCCGTTCCGACACAGACTGCAAAACAGAGTGAAGCATCTAAGCTTGAGAGGAGAGTGGATGAGCTTTCAAAGCAGGTAGAGAAACTGAGTCAGAGGTCCAAGAATTCTCCTTTTGACAGTGAGCTTAGTACAGCGTTAAAACAGAGACAAGAAGAAACTGTTAAACTTGAAAGTAAAATAGATGAGTTGTCTAAGCAACTCAGAGAGCTCACTCAGAACCAAAAATGTCCTAAAGAGAATGATAATGGCAAAGACTTCCTTACGGCAAGAAATAGCAGTGCCAGGAGACCAGTTAAGGTTCCCTCTATGCCAAAAGCATGGTTCTGCTTTAGATGTGGTGAAGATAACCACATTGCCGCTCGGTGTCCAAATGAACCCAACCAGGCACTAGTCCGTCAGAAGAATGCTGAGTTAAAGGAAAAGCAAGGAAGGTTCCAAGCCCAACAGGTTACTGAGCCTTTTGCTTTAAACTTGTAGCGGCTCCTGCTGTGGGACGTCCAGGAGCTGAGACCAGCATTAGTCCCGCCTCAAGTGACCAAAGAATTGATGTTCAGAGCAAAATGAAGACCCAGACAATGGTTCAAGATTTCAGTTCCCAATCCCGCTTGCCACCCGGTCTGATAGGTCCTCGTTGTTCAGCTTCTGTTTTGGTTGAGGGTGTGCAATGCAACTCTATCATGGATAGTGGTTCACAAGTCACTACAATCTCCGAATCATTTCACAAGGATAAACTGGCACATCTCCCCATTCAGCCCATTCAAGCATTGCTTGAGATTGAGGGTGCGGGTGGACAGCACGTTCCCTACCTTGGTTATGTTGAGACCCACGTCACTTTTCCTCAAAACATTACAGGCAAAGAGGAAGAGTTGGTTGTTTTGGCTCTTGTTGTGCCTGAGTGCCATTTTAACAGCAGAATACCAGTTTTGATTGGTACCAATGCACTGTTAAGACTCCATGATAAGTTATCTGAACGTGACGGTCCAGATTTCCTTCACAGACTGTGTTCCAGAGATGTAGCACTGGTTCTCCAGCACTTGGCTAAACAAATGGATGATTGCCACATACGCCCAGTGAGGTTGCACGGGAAAGTACCAGTCACCATCCCTGCCAACCACAAGTGCTGTTTAATGGGCGATGTTAGGCTGAGAAAGAACACTCCTAACGTAAGTTTTGTCCTTGAACCAAATGAACACGACAAGTTACCTGGTGGTTTATTTCTTGAAACTGCTTTGATAGACATCCCTTACAAAGCTAAGAGTAAGGTTCCAGTCGTCTTGCAGAACTTGAGTGGGCACAGTATTGTGTTGCAACCAGGAAGTACAGTTGCCCAGGTATGTGTAGCCCAGCACATTTCACCCCTGGTGCCTGTTTCAAATGCTTCTTCTCATGACAAGTTTGATGGAGAGAAGCTAAAGTTTAATCTTGATGAGTCACCCCTCTCTGAAGAATGGAAAGGGCGCATTACCACCAAGCTCAAGTCTATTTCAGAAGTGTTTGCGGTTGATGACCTGTCTTATGGTCATACCACTGTGGTAAAACACCACATTCGGCTGAACGATGACACGCCGTTTAAGGAACGGTCGAGGCCCATCCACCCAAGTGACAGAGAAGCTGTCAAGCAACACCTCAAAGAACTGCTTAATGCAGGGGTTATTAGGGAGTCAGAGAGCCCCTACGCATCTCCAATAGTAGTTGTGCGTAAAAAGGACGGTTCGATCAGGTTGTGCGTTGATTACCGCAAGTTGAACGCACGGACCATTAGGGATGCTTATGCCCTCCCAAACATTGAGGAGACCTTCACGGCCCTTAGTGGTGCCAAGTGGTTCTCGGTCATGGACCTCAAATCAGGCTATTATCAGGTTGAGATGGCCGAGGAAGATAAAGCTAAAACTGCTTTTGTCTGTCCTCTTGGGTTTTACGAGTTTAATCGCCTGCCTCAGGGCGTTACAAATGCCCCAAGTACATTTCAACGACTGATGGAGAAGTGTGTTGGGGATTTGAACTTGAGTGAGGTACTTGTGTTTTTGGATGATCTGATTGTGTTTTCAGACACCCTGGAGGAACATGAGGTGAGACTCATGAGGGTGCTGAACCGGTTGAGGGACTTTGGGTTGAAGCTGTCCCCAGAAAAATGTCATTTCTTTAGGCCCTCGGTGAAGTACCTTGGCCATGTGGTGGATGCCCAAGGAGTTCACACAGATCCTGATAAGATCTCAGCTTTGAAAACATGGCCTCATCCTACAAACAAGAGAGAGCTAAAATGTTTCCTAGGCTTTGCCGGTTATTACCGGAGATTCATTGACGGATACTCAAAGATCGCAAAGCCTTTAAATAGTCTAACGGCCGGTTACTACTCACCCAAAAAGAGGGGTAAAGTGTATCTTGAAGAACGTTTCAGACAACCGTCAAACATTAACTTACCTTTTGGAGAGGAGTGGACACCTGAATGCGAAAATGCATTTAAGACTTTGATTGAGAGACTGACATCGGCACCTGTCCTTGCTTTTGCCAATCCACAGCTACCATATGTCCTGCACACTGATGCCAGTCGTGAAGGCTTGGGTGCAGCACTCTACCAAGAGCAGGACGGGAAGCTGAGAGCTGTGGCTTATGCAAGCAGGGGACTTTCCAAAAGTGAGAGAAACTATCCCACTCACAAGCTTGAATTTCTAGCTTTGAAGTGGGCAGTTTGTGAGAAGTTTAACAGCTACCTTTATGGCGCTAACTTCACCATTGTGACGGATAACAATCCTCTCACGTATGTACTGACATCTGCGAAGTTAGATGCTGCTGGTCATCGCTGGTTAGCTGCGCTGTCTACTTATCAGTTCACCGTTAAGTACAGGGCCGGTCATGCCAATCGCGATGCAGACGGGCTGTCCCGACGACCACAAGCTCCTCCTTTTGAAGATGAGGATTTCATCAAAGAAAGGGAGAGAGTTGATGACATGAAAAACCGTCTTCTAGAGGTGAGCAACGAGATGAGTCACGAGGTGGTATCTGCCTTATGTCAGCGCCATCTTGTGGTGTCAAAGATCGAGCACTGTTCAAATCTAGAACAACCTTTGGCTGTAGAGTCTCTTGCTGTTGATCCCTCAACAGTTGCGGATGTATTTGGAGAAGACACATTACCATCTATGACAAGCTCTGGCTGGTATAAAGCTCAGAGGGATGACCCGGTTGTCTCACGTGTCATTACCTTCGTTGAAAGAGCTCAAAAGCCCAGTTTCAGAGAAACAAACCTTGAAGCTCCTGATGTTAGGCTTCTTCTCAAGGAGTGGAGAAGGCTCGAACTGAGAGATGGAGTATTGTACAGGAAATGGACAAATAGAGACAACATGGTATGGCAGTTAGTCCTACCTGAACAGTTCAGAGGGAAAGCGTTGCGTGGAGTGCATGATGAAATTGGTCATCTTGGTTTTGAACGAGCACTGCATCTTGCCCGTTCCAGATTCTATTGGCCAATGATGACAAAGTCCATAGAGGAGAAGTGCAGACAGTGTCCACGCTGTGTCAGGAGGAAAGCAGTGCCTCAGAAGGCAGCGCCTCTTGAAAATATTGTAGCAACTTACCCGCTTGAACTCATTTGTATGGACTATTTGTCAGTTGAGCCAGACAACAGAGACACCCGGAACATATTAGTTATCACTGACCATTTTACAAAGTTTGCTGTGGCAGTGCCAACTAAAGATCAGAAGTCCAGGACCATTGCAAAAGCTCTATGGGAGAACTTCATAGTTCATTATGGGTTTCCCAGTCGTCTACTCAGTGATCAGGGTAGAGACTTTGAATCTCACACAATCAAAGAGCTATGTGCGTTGATAGGAGCAGACAAAATCCGCACTACACCTTATCATCCTCGCGGAAACCCGGTGGAAAGGTTTAACCGGACGCTTCTTGATATGTTGGGTACGTTGGAAGAGGAAGACAAATCTCACTGGAGGGACTTTGTTAAACCCTTAGTTCATGCGTATAACTGCACGAGAAACGACACGACTGGTTTCTCTCCATATGAACTGATGTTTGGCAGACAACCCCGACTACCCATTGATCTGGTCTTAGGTATCCAACCTGAAAATGCCAACCATAAGTCTCATTCAGAGTATGTGAACAACCTTCGTCAACGTCTGGAGGAGAGCTACACCCTAGCTGCAAAAACCTCCCAGAAGATCGGAGAAAGGAATAAAGCTAGGTTTGACGAGAGGATTAGAGTGGCCGAGCTCTGTGCAGGTGACAGGGTTTTGGTTAGGAACATGAGTATCAGAGGTAAACACAAAATCTCAGACAGGTGGGAACAGAAAGTACATGTTGTGGTTAAACGAATCAATGATGGCCCTGTCTATGTTGTGGAACCCGAGTTGGGGAATGGACCAAAACGCACCTTACACAGGGATCTCCTTCTACTGTGTGGGTTCTTACCTGTGGAAGAAATAGCAGGAAGCAGATCTCATGGGCCCTCTAAAGGGAAGAAACCAAGAAACAAAGCCGAAAGGGAAGTACAATCTTCTGATAACCCTGATGGTCAGGAAGATGAGGTATACAGTGATGAGGAAGTGTATCCAGCTTTTGTGGTTCCAGAAATAATAACCAGAGGTCCTTTTATCCAGACTGAAAGGCAGGTTATCACACCTCAGCTGTCCACTGGGGATGTGTATTCTAGCTTGCCCCGTGCAGAGCCACAAGACGAGTCACACGCACAAGAAACACCCAGTCATGTTTCTGAACCTGGACCTTTGTTACACTCAGAAAGCAATGAGGTGACCACATCTCCCATTCCATCTGGTGAAGGTCCAGGTTGGGTTGTTATTGACATTCCTGAACAGACAGAACCTGTTGAAATGAATCAAGAAAGCAGTGACACTGCTGAGCAGGGTTCAGAGCCAGAGACAGTAGAGTTGCGGCGTTCTGGGAGAGAGAGACGCCAACCTCGTAAACTAACTTATGACGAGTTAGGTGAGCCTTTAATTTTAGCTCTCAGTTCCTTTGTGTCAGAGTTTCGCAATTGTATTCTCTCAGAGCACTTTCCTTCACACACCTGTTAAGTCAAGTGTGCATGCAGAGACTCATGCACTTTAGAGGGGGAGAGTGTAACCCAGATCATTGTTTGAGTATGGGATTTCTGATTATTTGTAGTCACTGAACGCACCACTGTGCCGTGCGCATAGCCACTCTCTAGTCCAGCTACAGAGTTTTTTCCTTCTGTTCGTCCGATGAGGCGCATGCTGCTCTCGTGCCCTCTGCGAGCTGGAAATTCGGGTACAGTAGACATTTGAGTTGCTGTAAATAGTTTTAAAAACCTTTATATGTGAAGCTAATGATTTAATATGTTGTTAGAAAAAGGAGTCTTGTAGCGGTTACGAACGTGAAGCTGAGCTGAATCCGACAGCCATTCGCCATTACATGAACCCCTCTGGTGAGTTAGCTTGCAGCGCATGTTCGCATGAAATGTTTTGTGCCTTATTATGCTGCAGCGAAGTATCAAATCTACCACTGTCATGTTTGTTAAGAAAGAGGCTAAATATTGTATAATGTGTGTTATTGGCTGACTGTTAGCAAGCTAGCCGTTAAGTGAGCCTGGCTAATGTCCTAAAATGGCGGCCGACACGAGGTCAGTTACAGTGTTATTATGTTATGCCTAAGAGAACAGCATTAATAAGCATTGTTAACAGCATTTATGTTCTGTTATATTTTTATTTTGACAAACCTGTATTATTATAATGGTAAGACTGTTAAATAAGCCGTTAGTGACATGGACACTGAGTCAGTGGTATTGAGACTTATGAACATTTTAGTTAATTCTTCTGCACACTTGTGTGTAGGCTTGTTTGTTTGCCCTTTTGGTGCCCTGGATCCTACTGGATGAACTGCCTTGTGGAAGTCCTCATCTGATGACTCTGCTGAACCGTCCTGGCTAGTAGATGGTCGTTGCTGCGGGTGGATGCTTCTGCTTGCTGGATGTTATTATTGGGTGCTACACCGTTCCAACAGAGCGGTAGGAACAATTCAAAGGGCCCAACGATGCACTTTATTTTTTCCCTGAGCTCAGGTGATTTTCTTTTGGCCAAAGGACCTTGAAGGGATACATATTTGAGTTTATTTATTTATTTTATTTTTCTTGGGACACTGAGTGGAAAGACACTACAAAACAAGGGTTTATTATTTAAAATTGTGCCTAATAAATGTGTTTATGTTAAGTGAGTGTGGTGTCCATTGTGTGCTGGAAACCTTATTGTTCCTGTGGTGGAGCAGCTACTACCAATCTCCTTTACGAAACTAGCCTCTGATGGGATACAGATATTTTGGACACATTTGAATTCTTGTAACCTATTTCTAGAGAAACTGTGATTCTGGGCTTAGACATCGGGGTGAAATTGATGACACCGACACCTAGTGAACTGCCCAAGGTCAACAGTCCTGATTTCCACGCATTAAAGGTTTGGCGTAAGTACAGATTGCGTTACATACACATTCCACTTTTTATTTCTACAGAAGTCTGGTGACACCGCAGCGTTACACTGCACTGCAAATATGTGTTTACATGTTACCTGCAGGCCTGTGCACTTCACTCTGCTGCTGCACATCAAACCTGAATGCGGGTTCCTCTGCACCAGCTGCGGTTTTTGCTAAGAAAGTGCAAACAGCCCGAATAAATAAAACAGGACAACAAAACTATTTTTTGTAATAATCAGAAATGACAAAGCTATTTTTTAAATAGTGTTTTCATGCTGATTTCAGGGTTTTTTTTTCATGGTTTTACTGAAACGCAAGCACCAATCAAGTAAACCTTTCATTATCATCAGTACTTAGACAAATAAGCAAACATCATGGCATCTGTTTTAAGCAGCTGCAAAAAAATATGTGTTTTGGCGACAGCGTGCTAGTGAAGGGTCAGTCTTAAGTAGCTTAACAAGCAACAGCAGCTGAAAATGGTGAGGAAGAATGATTGAAGAACTATTCCTCAAGGCCACTTTAAAACATCACAATAACGTCTGGCTGCTTGGAGGCAAAATATATAGAAATGACATATGGCTCAAGACTTTTACACATCAACATAGAGGGTGACAGATATCAGAGGTTTTTAATCACGCAGAGAAACAGTGAAGGGCACAAAGTTTGAACATCTTAAAGAAATTAAACAACCGATCAATGTAAAAGATCAGCTGTTCCTCCTCATGCACTGTTTCTAGATTCTATCAGTGGCCACGCCCCCTTGAAGGTTAAATCGTCTGTCATCGAGGAAGTTAAAAGTTTTTCAAGGCTGAAGGAGGAGAGATGTCTGCTGGTACATCTGCTTCACTCTGCTGCGGTTTGCTGTCTGCCTTCGTCCTGCTGGTCTCTGCAGGTGAGTCTGAGCAGGGTCTGGAACAGGAAACCAGTTCATTCCGCAAGTGTGTTTGCAACTGTTAGGCTGCAGGAGTGAATATGCGATAACACTGCTGTTTTATATTTTCCGGTCTTTTGAAAATGCCTGTCAGTCTGTGTTCATGGATACTTTAAAATTTGTGCTAAAAGTTAAGAAAAAAAAAACTCTTTTATAACGCGAGAGGAAGTTCAGGTGTGCAGGGTGAGGCATGTAGACAAAAAATAAATAAACATTTTAAAAAGTTGTAAATGATGTTTTGAATTAATAATTTATAGCTTATGTTTTATTTATTTATAACAAAGTATTTTTGTAATATTTAGGAGAATTTAAACGGCAACATAATTTTTGTAAAGGTCAGTTTTTGTTTCTTGATATAAGCCTGCATGGCTATGGGTAGTGTCCAGCAGAGGGACCTGTCACGTAGTTAGCCACAAGCTGCACTTCCAGCTCAGACCGAATTTTGTGGCTCACATGTGCCACAATGCAGCTCTCAATGAAGCGTGAAGCAGCGTGATACAAGACAAAATTAAGAAATTGCAGCCCTTGGAAGGCAGAGCAAGGTACATGTTTTAAGCTGTACTTGACTGCTTAGTTGATATTTTGTTGTATTGCTACTTTATTTGATTTATATTTGAGTTTATATTAATAAGAACCACCTAAGAAGATGTATTTTTGTGTTTCTGTCTAGTTTTAAGGTGTATTGGCGAACCTCAGCACTGTTAGATTCTGAATGAATCTTGAAGTAAAAACTCTGCACCTGTCGAAGCTCTCTATTTTGTCCCTGGTCCGGGGGACTGTTACAGTGACAACTCGGTAGCTTAGTGTGAAGGCTAGTTGCTAGCCCCCATGCCAAGTAAATGCAGCCCGTGCCTGTCGAGCTGGGTCCGTGTGTCAGCTGTGAGAGATTTCTACACCAGTCAAGATCATCATTGCTTCATTGCCTACCTCTACTTTGAACTCTGATGGTCACTTTACTAAGGTGCAGGTATTATGCTCAGCAAGGACTTTGCTGATATCAATGTCAAAATATCTGCACATTAATTCAGAGTTACCTGCCTTAGATGTTTTGTGGTTGACAGCCTTAAAGGTATAGTGCATTGCACGAAGTCATTAGAATCCTTAAATTATATGGGTTATTCTTCTTTAAAATAACATTGTGGTATCAGCAGTATTTACAGTTACATTTTGTCAAATATGTGAGTGCTAATCTTGCATGGTGTAAACGTCTGATGTGAGCATTGTTTCCAAAAGTTAAAGTAACACTCACTCAAATTTAAGTCCAGACGTTATTGCATAGAGCAACATACACATTACAGTAACAAGATGTTGAACCCTGCTGAAGAAGCCGATGACTTAGAGCAACAAGGAGTGAGATCCAGCAATCGTGAAATGCATTTAACTGAAAAGGGTAAAGACATGCAGGAATATGAGGCAAAGAAAAATGAGAAGGCATTTAACAAAGCTTATGACACTTGGAAGAAGGCAGCTAAAGAAATCAGAACAAAGTTTAAAATTTTGGCTCTCCTGAAGAGCTAAATAATGCCAGTCATGACATAAGAGACAAGCACGCTGTAGTACAACAGCATTATGAACCCAATCTTGCAGCTAATCCATGATCCCAGACATTGTTAAACGAACAGATGCTTGTGCAGTGCTTACAACTGACATTTGTGAAGTTATTGCTAAACGACAGGAAAATATTGAAAGGGAAAGAGTACAAGTGATGTTAAACAAAAGGGATATGGTTCTGTGTTTGGTGATACAAAAACTGAAACATCATTCCCAGATGGTTCAGTTGCACACTCAAAGGCAGATTCTACTGGCAGTCGTGAGGTGGAAGCAGAAGCTGAACTTGCAGCTAAAGGCCACAGAAGAAATACTGGCACAAGAAACCAAGATCAGACAAATGGAAATTGAGTGGAAATTAAAGGAATTGGAAACAAAGGCAAGGTTGGAGGAGGAGAACACAGCTTTTTTTTTTTTTTTTTTTTTTTGTTATCATCTATCGTCCACCTGGGCCTTACACAGAGTTTCTGTCTGATTTCTCAGACTTTTGATTTAGTTCTCAGCTCAGATAAAATAATTATTGTGGGTGATTTTAACATCCATGTAGATGCTAAAGATGACAGCCTCAACATGGCATTTAATCTGTTATTAGACTCAATTGGCTTCTCTCAAAATGTAAAAGAACCCACCCACCACTTTAATCACACTCTAGATCTTGTTTTAACATATGGCATAGAAACTGAACATTTAACAGTGTTTCCTGAAAACCCTCTCCTGTCTGATCATTTCCTGATAACATTTACATTTACAATAATTGATTACACAGCAGTGGAGAGTAGATTTTATCAAAGTAGATGTCTTTCTGAAAGTGCTGTAACTGTAAGTTTAAGAATATAATCCACCCACTGTTATCATCTTCAATGCCCTGTACCAACACAGAGCAGAGCAGCTATCTGAACGCTACTCCAACAGAGGTCGATTATCTTGTTAATAATTTTACCTCCTCACTACGTACGACTCTGGATACTGTAGCTCCAGTGAAAACTAAGGTCTCAAATCAGAAGTACCTGACTCTGTGGTATAATTCTCAAACACGTAGCCTAAAGCAGATGACTCGTAAGCTGGAGAGGAAATGACGTGTCACAAATTTAGAGGATCATCATTTAGCCTGGAGAAATAGTTTGTTGCTTTATAAGAAAGCCCTCCGCAAAGCCAGAACATCTTACTATTCATCACTGATTGAAGAAAATAAGAACAACCCCAGGTTTCTCTTCAGCACTGTAGCCAGGCTGACAAACAGTCAGAGCTCTTTTGAGCCAACCATCCCTTTAACGTTAACTAGTAATGACTTCATGAACTTCTTCACAAATAAAATTTTTATCATTAGAGAAAAAATTACCAATAATCATCCCACAGATGTAATATTATCTACAGCTACTCTTAGTACCATTGATGTTAAGTTAGACTCTTTTTCTCCAATTGATCTTTCTGAGTTAACTTCAATAATTACTTCCTCCAAACCATCAACGTGTCTTTTAGACCCCATTCCTACAAAACTGCTCAAAGAAGTCCTGCCATTAATTAATTCTTCGATCTTAAATATGATCAACCTATCTCTAATAATTGGCTATGTACGGCTGTAGTTAACCTTTACTCAAAAAGCCATCTCTAGACCCAGCAGTCTTAGCTAATTATAGGCCAATCTCCAACCTTCCTTTCATATCAAAAATCCTTGAAAGAGTAGTTGTCAAACAGCTAACAGATCATCTGCAGAGGAATGGTTTATTTGAAGAGTTTCAGTCAGGTTTCAGAGTTCATCACAGCACAGAAACAGCTTTAGTGAAGGTTACAAATGATCTTCTTATGGCCTCTGACAGTGGACTCATCTCTGTGCTTGTCCTGCTAGACCTTAGTGCAGCATTCGATACTGTCGACCATAATATCCTATTAGAGCGATTAGAACATGCTGTAGGTATTACAGGTACTGTGCTGCAGTGGTTTGTATCATATCTATCTAATAGACTCCAGTTTGTGCATGTAAATGGAGAGTCCTCTTCACACACTGAGGTGAATTATGGAGTTCCACAGGGTTCAGTGCTAGGACCAATTCTGTTTACATTATACATGCTTCCCTTAGGCAGCATCATTAGAAGACATAGCATACATTTTCACTGCTATGCAGATGACACGCAGCTCTATCTGTCCATGAAGCCAGATAACACACACCAATTAGTTAAACTGCAGGAATGTCTTAAAGACACAAAGACCTGGATGGCCGCTAACTTTCTGCTTCTTAATTCAGATAAAACTGAGGTTATTGTACTCGGCCCTGAAAATCTTAGAAATATGGTATGTAACCAGATTCTTACTCTGGATGGAATTACCTTGGCCTCCAGTAACACTGTGAGGAACCTTGGAGTCATTTTTGACCAGGACATGTCCTTCAACGCACATATTAAACAAATATGTAAGACTGCTTTCTTCCATTTGCGCAACATCTCTAAAGTTAGAAATATCCTGTCTCAGAGTGACGCTGAAAAACTAGTTCATGCATTTATTACTTCCAGGCTGGACTACTGTAATTCATTATTATCAGGATGTCCAAAAAACTCACTGAAAAGCCTTCAGCTAATCCAAAATGCTGCAGCAAGAGTCCTGACAGGGACTAGAAAGAGAGAGCATATTTCTCCTGTTTTGGCTTCCCTTCATTGGCTTCCTGTTAAATCCAGAATTGAATTCAAAATCCTGCTCCTCACATACAAGGTCTTAAATAATCAGGCCCCATCTTATCTTAATGACCTTGTAGTACCATATCACCCTATTAGAGCACTTCGCTCTCACACTGCAGGCCTACTTGTTGTTCCTAGAGTATTTAAAAGTAGAATGGGAGGGAGAGCCTTCAGTTTTCAGGCCCCTCTTCTGTGGAACCAGCTTCCAGTTTGGATTCGGGAGACAGAAACTATCTCTACTTTCAAGATTAGGCTTAAAACTTTCCTTTTTGCTAAAGCATATAGTTAGGGCTGGACCAGGTGACCCTGAATCCTCCCTTAGTTATGCTGCAATAGGCGTAGGCTGCCGGGGGATTCCCATGATGCATTGAGTTTTTCCTTTCCAGTCACCTTTCTCACTCACTATGTGTTAATAGACCTCTCTGCATTGAATCATATCTGTTATTAATCTCTGTCTCTCTTCCACAGCATGTCTTTATCCTGTCTTCCTTCTCTCACCCCAACCTTTTTAACAGCCTGCAAGTTTTTTTGTTTCTTTGTAAATATGGCCCTAAATGTCAATGAGACCCTTTAAATGTTCATAATGTTATATAATTATAAAATGTTTCCTTCAGTGACATCTTTTATTCAAGATTTAGCACATGCATGTTTCCAAATTTCAGCAACATTTTGAATGCAGGGGTATTTTTACAGAGTGGCTTTGTTTTCAAATGTGAAATATAAATATATCCACACTGCACATCAAACACACAACTCGCTCCCGAGAGAGTATATTTATTAACAGTGTCAGGATCTTACACTTTGAGTTTTCTTGTGTCCTTGTGATTTTCTATTATGATTTGTTCTAAGTTCACTTAGTTGCCCTAGTTCAGTGTCTTAGTTTGAGTTTCTTGTATTCTCTCTAAATCTCCTGTGTTACGTTTAAGGTCCGCATCTTGGTGTCAGTGTTTTCAGTTTCGTGTCCTCTCCATCCTGTCATGTGTAAATTCCTAAGCTGTGTTCCCTGTTTGCTTCCACTTCCCTCATTATCTTCTGTGTATTTATGTCAAAGTCTCCCTCTGTTCCATGTCGCGTCGTCCCTCAGTGTTGTGTGCGTTTCCCAGTGATTTCCCTGTGCCTCCTTGTGAGTTAGTTTTAGTTCATCCCAGTGTAGTTTTGTATCGCCCTTTTCCTTTCTGTTAATAAAGCCGTGCTTTGAGTTCATGCACGTGTGGAGGAAAACCTTTTTCTCTTAGATTCTTCCTCTGATTGGCTGCTGGAGAAGTGAACAGTTGTACTTCGATCCCTGTAACCTCTCTGCTCTGTGTTGTTTCCTCTTTCAGTCCAGAGAAACATCACGGTTGAGCCCGGACAGAACGTCACTCTGCCATGTCGAGCTCCAAACAACACCTCGTCCATCTGCGTAGCAGAGTGGAGCAGGGCTGACCTTGGGACAGATTATGTCCTTTTTTACAGAGAGAAGCGAATTGATCCAGACAACCAGCATCCATCCTTTGTGAACCGGGTAGATCTGCAGGATGGGGAGATCAAAGATGGAGACGTGTCTTTGATTCTGAAGCATGTGACGGCTAACGACACTGGAACGTACCATTGTCGTGTCGTTAAATGCCGTCAACGGCAGAGTCTTAATATTCCAACTCCCCCCATCAGCAGCATCCAGCTGACTGTTGTTGATCCTTATGGTGAGTGAGTAGAGTTCAGTATGTGTGTGTGATCAGAGGTGAAGCTGCTTCCTGGTTGTTGATCAGACTTTGTAGAAAGCAGCTGGGTCTACTGTACTATGAAGAAAGTTGAACTTACCCAGTATACTGTCTGTTGAAACATCTACCCAGGTTTTGTCAGTTCAGCTGAGAGCGTGTTCAGAGGGGGTGTACGGGATGGGGTTGGAACTGATCACAAACTGGGATTTTTATCTTTCCTTGTAAAGAAAATATTTAAAATCTTGCAGCGACAATAAACCCACTCAGCAAAGTTACACCAGAGTGATGTTGTTTTATATGGTAATTTTTGGATGTCCAGTTTTGTTCCACTGAAGGGGCTGTTGTGGATGTCTTTTCAATGTCAAAGTTTATATTCATTATAGGCTCTGCTGTAGGATGTTTTCTGTGTGAAGGAATGCAGAGTTATCAGCAGACAGCTGCAAGATGAACTTCTCACAGACAGTTTGCAAAATGTGCACATCGACAAAGACTGTCGAGTAGCTAGTCCAGTTCATACATACACACTTTAGAGCAGGCTACCAATCACAGCACCATTCACTTCCTCTTACAAAGTTTTTCACAATAAAATAGGATATTTAAAAAAATATTAGTCATGTATAATCGAAGTGCTCTTTTAAACTTATTAACACATTGTACTCCTTTAAAGAAATTTCAAAATACTTTAACCATTTTTATTTTACATTTTAAAAAAGATTTCAACATTTTTAATGTTTAAACACATTTTAAGAAATGAAAGTTTTGTAACCTGGTTACTACGTTAATTAAGTAAAATTTAAAAAACAGTTAAAGAAAAACAGGAACATGTGAAATAAAAATAAAATAATGACCTAACACATAACAAAATAATAGGCTAACACATAACAAATCATGTTTGTTTATAAATAATCCTTAGTAATATGCATCTTGTTGATAACAACAATGCTTGGATGTCATGTAGATGTCCAAACTCGTTCATGGGTCGATGGACCCAAAATAGACATGATCTGCAAATAGTACAGGCCTCGGGTCTGTGATCACATACCTGACAGCTGACACCTGTTTCTTACCTCCAGGTCTACAAGAAAGCGTCAGCAATGGAGGAAGCATGATTGCATGTGTTGGACTTATAGCTGGTCTATTTGTTCTTGTTGGTGAGTTTTGATCCGCAGAAAACCTGCCTGGAGCTGAAATGTCTTGGAATTTTTTAAAAAAAATGTTTATCTTTAATTTTCCAGCTGAACTCTGAGTCAACACTGTTGTCATCCAGGATTTGAAAGATTCCCACAACTGGAAAGATTCCAATGAATGTCAAACCCACTCGTCGTCACGCTCATCAACCAGCAGGAGGTGATGTTATAATAGAAAATTCAGTGATAGCAAATTGTGTTTTAATTCAGAGAAGCAACACGTTTTGATAATATTTAGGTTAGCAGCACTGATCCTGAGTTCAAACCTGAGCAGGACCCTCCCACCAGTGCAAACAAATGTTAATTTACTGTAACTTTTAACCCTTGACCTTTATTTGTTGAACTACAAAAGTCCAGCCTATTGTTCATTATTCTGTGCAATGTCACAAGCCATTAAAAATCGGATTAAAAGTTTTGCAGTAACATGTGTCCTACATTTATTTTGTATTTTTTATTTGTAACATTTCATTTTTACTGTGTACTGAAAACAACAGCTGAATATAACCCATAATGCTGTGAAGTCTTTTTTTGTCTGAATGTTTAATCTGATTTAGACTTTGATCTAAACCCTGGATTCATCAAAAAAGTGAGTACTGAAGGAAAAAACACAATTACAGCTTATAACTGTCTGACAGAAAAAGGTTTATAAATCTGGCTTCTTATCATGTTTGTGTAGTGTGCTTGGCTCCAAGTCACCATTCTGACATCCATCTGTGATTAAAGACAATCCCAGGAAGCTCTTATTACAGAGTGAAGAGTACCACTGCCTAACTGGAGGGTTGTCACAGTTGGTGCATGGCTGTTATTGCACAGTGATTACCAACAACATACACGTAAATGTAAATTTATAATACATGAGGTTATAAAGACAGACACAGGCCTGCAGTAATGAGTTATAACACATTTTTATTTATTTAAATAATACCTTCTGCTCAGAGTTCTCCTCTCTGTGTGGTTTTATTCCCTATGATTTCTCATGTGTTCAGTTAAACAGACTGAGCCCTGGTACTAACATGACTTTAAAGTTGTTACTCTGAAGATACTCTGAACTTCTTTCTGTACACAGATCTGTGTCTGTAACTGAGGTTGACCTTTGCCACCAGAGGGAGAAGCGTTCATTTAATCCAGTTGTTAGAGGTGTTTTAACATTTGTAACTTTTATTCAGCTCTCCTTTAATGTTTGTTAAATCAGCAGAGACTGAAACTAACTACAGTAACTGACTTCAGCTCAAGCCCAGACAGGACTGTGCTTGAAGGCACCAGTGAAATATGCACTTTTATTTCTAATTAAGTCATTTCACTTATGCATGAATACCCCAGTCTTTCATTCCCCTGCAGACATTTGGATCAGGCAGTGTCTGAGTTTTTCATAAACAGTAGGTCACATGAAGCCTGCTCATTTTGCTGCAATGTTTAAAATGTTTCACTTAGTTTAAGAATGATCAGTTAACCTGATGTGAGTGAATAACCCCTCTAAACCATCTCAGCATAGGTTGTATTGTAAAGCTCTACTCCCAAAAAATAAAAAAGAGCTTAGTTTGCTTGTTCTGCTGTGAAACTGGGCAACCAAAATGAGCCGTGGGCTCCTCATTCAGTTTGTATGTGTGGAAAACCTGCGAGTGTGGACAAAGGACAAAGAGATTTTTCTGGATTTTCTTATTCCAGTGATAATATATTTATTAGTCCCACAGGTGGGAAATTTGTTTCGTTACAGAAATTAGTTTGTAGCAGAAATTAGAAAACACTAGAATGCAATAAAATAAAATAAAATACTATATATGATATGATATGAAGGGATATGTTTTTAGCATTATTTCTGTAAGCAGTTCCAAATCTAAATCTTCTGTCAGTTACCCCAACCTTCATCAGCAATGACACCTGTACCACATTCAGACGAAACACCACTTCCCAGCTTTACCGGTTTAGTTAATGAGAGAAATGTGTCTGATGAGGTTTTGTCGCCAGATTGTTGAAATGCCATCTTTTTGCCATAAAAAACTGACTTGTAGTGAAAAAAGAGATAGAAAATCACATTTCTTTGGCCAGAACTGTACACAATTGAATATTTTATTGGTGCTTCTGAACATCATTGAATTGGCTTTGATTCATTATATTCTGGAAAACAGCAGGATTGTTATTTTTTGATGCAGGGTGGTGGGATAAAACCTTGTGTAAGCTTATATTCCTGCAACATCCTCAGATGATCCATTTGCTTACACTTATCCAAGTTAGGGTCACGGGCTGGCTGCTGGAGTCTACCCCGGCTGTCACAGGACATCACAGACAACCATTCACACTCACACCTTTAGAATAACCAGTTTACCTAACATGAAAATTCCACACAGAAAGACTTCAGGCAGATGGTGAATTCAAACCAAGGAACTTCTTGCTGTGAGGCAACAGTGCTACCTACCATGCTGCCCATCCTCTGACCGTGAGAAGAGTCTGGATGCAGCCACAATCTCGTTCTTTTTGTCACTACCCACAGCTCGTGACAATAGGTGAGGGTAGGAACGTATATTGACATGTAAATTGAGAGCTTCACTTTTACACTCAGCTCTCTCTTCACCACAACAGGTATAGCGTCCACATCACTGCGTCCGCAGCACCAATCCATCTGTCGATCTCCAGCTCCCTCCTCCCATCACTCGTGAACAAGACCCCGAGATACTTAAACTCTTCCATTTGGGGCAAAAACTCGTCCCTGACCCGGAGTGGGAACTCCACCCTTTTTCCGGCTCAGGACCATGGCCTCAGATTTGGAGGTGCTGATCCTCATTCCCACTGCTTCACACTTGGCTGTGAACCGTTCCAAGGCGAGCTCGAGGCCATCACCCGATGAAGCCAACAGAACCACATCATCTGCGAAAAGCAGAGATGAGATTCTGAGACCACCCAAGTGAAAGCCCTCCGCCACTTGGCTACGCCTATAAATTCTGTCCATAAAAATTGCAAACAAAATCAGTGACAAAGAGCAGCCCTGGCAGTGCCCATCACCCATCAGGAACAAATCCAACAATGGATTCTGTTCTGTTCTTGTCTGTGAAGTGGAGCAACACAGTTTGAAAGTATTCAGTTTGGCAGCACTGAGTTCAAACCTGAGCAGGACCCTCCCACCGGTGCAAATAAAAGTTAATTCACTGTAACTTTTAACCTTTACTTGTTAAACTGCGTAAGTCCAGCCTAACTGTAGCTTGCCTCCACCAGTGAAACTTTGATGTGAATCTTGGATTCATCAAAAGAGTTTTACTCCACATTTGATCCTTTTTCTTCTTACTGTAATCCTGCTGAATGAGTACTGAGGGAAAAACACAATTACAGCTTATCACCGTCTGACAGAAAAAGGTTTATAAATCTGGCTTCTTATCATGTTCATGAAATGTGCTTGGCTCTAAGTCACCATTCGGATGTGCACCTGTGATTAGAGTAAGAGTAACACTGTAAAACTGGAGGGTTGTCACAGTTGGCTGTTATTGCACAGTGATTACCAACATACACTTAACTGAAAAAATATAATATATGAGTTTATAAAGTTAGACACATAATGTGTTATAACAGGAGTTATAACACATTATTAATTATTCAAATATTGCCTTCTGCTCAGAGCTCTCCTCTCTGTGTGGTTTTATGTCATGTGATCAGCCCTGGTACTCAAATAACTTTAAAATTGTTACACTGAAGATTTTAAATAAATCTCACAAACTGCTCTCTGTACTGAGGTCTGTGTCTGTAGTTGAGGTTGACCTTTGACATCAGAGGGAGAAACGTTTATTTAATCCTGTTAATAAAGGTGTTTCCAGTGTTTTTAACTTTTATTCAGCTCTCCTTTAATGTTTGTTAAACCAGCAGAGACTGAAACTAAATACAGAAACTAAGCTCAAGCTTAGACAGGACTGTACTTGAAGTCACCACAGAAATATGCACTTTTATTTCTGCTTTAGTCATATCACTTACGCATCAATACTCCATTCTTTAATTTCCCTGCAGGCATTTGGATCAGGTAGTTTTGCAGCAATGTTTAAAATGTTTTTTTCAGTTAGTTTAAGAATGATCAGTTAACCTGATGTGGGTGAAGAGTTGGTTTGATGACTGTTACTCCTGTTTAGTCAATGTTTCTGTTAACAGTTCCAAATCTAAATCTTCTGTTAGTTACCCCCAGCCTTCATCAGCAATGAGACCTGTACCACATTCAGATGAAACACCACCTCCCACCTTTACTGGCTTAGTTGATCAGAGAGACGTGTCTGATGGTTTTGTCTCCAGATTGTTAAACTGCCACCTGCTGACCGAGCGAATGAACCCTGTTGTAAACTGAATTAGCGTCATTACAAACGTGTGTTAAATTTGATTTAGTGATAGTCGAGTGTGTTTATGCTTGTCTGTGTGGAGAGGATTGACTGGAATAGTGATGATGATGTCCGCTATCACTGTCAATTGTCAGTAAACACTTCATCTGGCTGATGAATCTTCACGTGACATATTACAAAGTCTGTATTATTAACTCTGTAATTAAGCGCCGTTCTTCTTATTTTACGGCACTGTTGTTCAATCGGGGAACGCTCTCTGTTGAGGAGAAAAGCATGAATTTGTTTGTATACGGATTATCTATTGTTTAAATGTCCCGGTAGTCGAAAAGGAGGCAGAGCTGCTGAGAAATGCTAGGAGCTAACTGGGCGCTAACCGTATCATTCAAATATATTGAATGTCGCAATGCTGGCAAAGAGAGGAAGTGACGTAAGATTTGCGCATGCGGGGTACGGATCGGGTTTCCGGTACGGATCCGGTAGCGACAAGCGCGAATGATCGCATGTCCGCCATTACCTGCCCGAAACCGGAAGTGACGTCATTTTCGCGGAAAATGTAGTTTTTTACTTGTAGGCCTTAAAAGCCTATACTGGTGTTTTTATAAGTCATGTTTGACTTTATGCTTTTCTGAATAGTTTCTGGGATGCTTAGAACTCAAATTGCACTGCTTTAAATAGTTTATTTTGATGCACATGCTGTTTTCTTTGCAAATTTGCATCATAAGATTGTTTTTCGTTTTTTCTGCAGTATATAAAAATTGGTGTATCTCAAAAATAAAACTATGAAGACACTCAAAATAAATTTCCTGTTGTTGTAAACTATTTTTTGCAACTTTTTTGTATTTAAAGTTTTGAGGGATAAACCTCTTAAATTTCTCCAAGTAGAAATATATGTAAAAAAAAAACCAAAAACGATTTTCAATTTGTTTGTAGTTTATTGCACTTTTTTGCAATTTATGTCGTTACTATGGACTTAATGCATACATATTATTAAAATGTGGGCTATAACAGTTGTATTGATGTATAGCAACTTGAAATGCTCCCTAAAATGTCACTACAGCATGTAAAAATATAAAGTAAGCTCTGGCGGCCTTGGTTCTATGGTAGGTCTTAAAGGGTTTAAGAAAACTTGTGGAAGATATATGTAAAACATCTGAGCTGAGAATTGAGGCTCTGTCAAGCTCACTTACTCATATTTTTAATTACTTCATTATTTTGCTGTTATTTCTCTTTCATGCTCAGACATGTGTCTCCCGCCTCTCAGCTTCCCTCTTCCCACTATCTGGTTTCTTTACACCGCACACACACCCTCAACCTCAAGTCAAAGCAAGACTGTTTATATCAGTTACCTGACATTTACAGTGTTAGATTGTCTTCCTGACAATATCAGCATTCTTGGATTTTTAACAGCTGAACTTTGAAGTGGATGAAGAGAAAATGAGTGCAGTGACAGAGTCGTTCTGCTGCATTCTGCTGCTTTTTTTCTGCATGTTTTCCCGTAAGTACAAAATAACAGCAGCTCACTAATAACACTAAGAACAATTGATTGATTGGAGGAAGTAAGAAGCTGTGTGGAAATGGAGTGGACTGTATCTTGTAGCTAAGTAACACATTTGGCAGTCCTGATATTTATTGCGACTGAAGCGAACCCTAATATAGAAAAAAGTCCACGACAGCTTATCTTTACATTTTTACATGTTGTTACACATTTTATTAATTTGTATGTATTACGTCAACAGCAACAACATAAACTGCTAAAAACTGCAATAAACTCAAAGAAATTACAATCATTTTTGTTTTTGTACACATTTTCTTTACTTACAACAATGTCAAAGGTGTTGAAGAAGAGGCTTGGGGCCACTTCATCCAGAGAACTGCTGCTTACTGAATATTTCCTCTTGTTCAGACTATTCTCTGTAGCGATGACTGTGAGCAGATCAGACCTGTCTGCAGTACTCAGCCCAGCCCATGTGGCACCAACAACCATGCTACATTCAAAGTCACTTATATAACCATTCTTCATCATTCTGATGTTCAGTTTGAACTTCAGCAGGTTGTCTTGATCTAAATGCCTAAATGCATTTGGTTGCTTCCATTTTATTGGCTAATTAGGCATTTGCATTAACAAACAGATGTATACAAAACGACAGGGATTGACCCAAAGTACTTTTTCGTAAAGGCAGTGAGATTAATAAGGAATGTATATAAAAACTGATTTGAGAAGGGAATAAAACCTAAGAACAGGATTAAGATTTAAATGTAAAATATGATTAAAAATACATGAAATACAGCTCAGGAATCTCTGTTTGGTCCTCACTGTGAAGTGAACAGTTGTATTTTCACCTTTAACCTCTCTGTATTGTTTCCTCTTTCAGACCAGGAAACCATCACAGCTGATTCTAAGCAGAATGTCAATCTCACATGTCAGGTACCAAATAAAACGGACCCCATCATTGTTGTAGAGTGGAGCAGAGCTGACCTGGTACCAGAATATGTTTTTGTGTATCGGAATGAGAAGCTTGATCTGGAAAACCAACATCCATCCTTTAAGAACCGTGTGGATCTGCGAGACAGACAGATGAAGGACAGAGACGTGTCTCTGATTCTAAAGAATGTGACGATTAATGACACTGGAATATACGAGTGTCATGTCTTCATGAGTGCAACAGAAGTTCGTCTGAAGACCAAACCCATCTGCAACATCAGCCTGAGAGTTGTTCCTCTAGGTGAGTGAGTAGAGCTGAGTGTGTGTGTGATCAGAGGTGAAGCTGCTTCCTGCTTGTTGATGTTTGTTTCTAAAGATGTTGTTGATGAGACTTTGTAGAAAGCAGCTGGTCTGAGTGATGTGATCAGAGTGCAGTAGATAATGTCTGACAGCAGTTTGAAGAGGAAATGGATTCTGTTCTGTTCTTCACTCATCACCTACCTGACAGCTGACACCTCACACCTGTTTCTCACCTGCAGGTCAGCCAGGAGGAGACACAGAGGATGGATCTGTTGGACTGAAAGTTGGCCTGCCACTTTTAGGTGTGCTACTTATTGCTGCTGCTGTTGTTGTTTTTTGATAAAGAACAAGGTCAAGATTTATACCAATCTGGGCACGCAGTAGAGAATGAGCTGTAGACTTCAATCATGTAAAATGTGTTTCATTTCTGTCAAACCAACTGTTTTATTGTGTTTATCAGTGGCTCTGTGAGCTTCAGTGTGTTCGTGTGTATTTTGTTTCAAGATGCTGCTTAATCTTTAACAATGCTCTGTAGTCAAAATGTTTAAAATGAGTCGAAGGTTTTCTTTTTTAAATATGTTCAGAAAGTGTGTGGGAAAATAATTATTGGAGATTAAGTAGCGGAATTTCAAGAGCAGGACCACGTCTCCAACACGCTCCGTCCGGTTCTCATCTAGATAGGTTCCCCCAGTTCCGCAAGCTGTTGATTCTCATTTACGTGCCTCACCCTCCCTTCCTCCCTTTTTCAATTCTGTAACTTCTTCACTTCTATTAGGTACATGGGGATCTGCCAGGCCCGGGAACCGACGCTAATCCCTTTCAAGGCCTTCCCCAAACCACAGCTCAATTCATGTCCAAGAATTAACCTTTACCTACTTATGGATGGCAGTGTTCCAGTTTGACCACATGGTGGCAGCTTTGTGTCTCTCTTATAATGCTGCTGCATGGTAGGCTTCAAAAGCCGAATGTTTTTCAGCTTTAAATCAGCCAAGATCCTGGCTTTGCTCCATTTTCCATGAATATCTCCTGAATTTCCCCTCACCCCAACCAGTCGCAGCAGATGATTGCGCCTCTCTGGTTTTGTTGGAGGTTTCATTCCTTATGAAGGAAGGTTTTCCCTACCCACTGTCACCCAACGCTTGGTCACAGTGTGTCATCTGTTTTTTGGGGTCTTCTCTGTACTATTGTAGGGTCTTTAACCTTAAATACAAAATCGCCTGGAGGTGACTGCTGTTGTGATTTGGTCCTCCATAAATAAAATTGAATTTAACTGACGGACTGTAAACTGTTTCTTTTCTTGTGTACAGCCACTGCTGGCAGAGAGAAAGAAAGTAAAAACCTATAAGGGAGTATCCTTCATCAAAGCTCCACCAGTCTCCTAGAATATGTTCACACGTACACGGGTTTTTTGAAAACAGATTTTTCTATGCATGTTTCGTCCAAACGTAAACTGCATTTTCAATCACTGAAAACCGAGATTTTTATCAACTCCTGCCGGGGTGGAGATTTTCGAAAACTTAGTCAGATTAAATCTCCGTTTTCCTCGTCCACATGTAAAAACTATCTGCAGTTTTTACACGCTTAGATATACACACAAAGTTACTGTACCTCCATTTAGAAAGACAGAGGCGTCAGAGCGAACTTCTACATTCACACACTGATGTCGTCGTCAGTTTTTAACAAACTTTTTTTTTTTTTTTTAAGTTAAATTTAGGCCTGCTGTATGGATTTTGTTCATTCCTAAGTTGTGAGTCAACACCAGCCAAAATACTGTCTTTCGTTATTAACATTTGAAGTGATGAAGGCATGAAGGAAAAATAACACACAATTAAGTGCCTTTCCAGAAAAACTTTTCAGAAGTACTGCATAAAACCCTCTTTACTGTTTCCCTCCCAGGCTTCTAGACTTTTTATTGGACAACATTTCCACAGGGCTAGGATCTGGCAAGTTCTTGACAACATTTGACTGTGTTTTTTGCATTTAAATTGGACAGATATTTTTCAAAGCTGCACCTGTGGACGGGATACTTAAAAAAAAAACGTACACATAAAATCTCTGTTTTTAAAAATACCCGTGTACGTGTGGACGCAGTCCTAGATTCATCACAATTGGACTGTTATTTTTTTTTTAAGTAAGGGGTGTCCAACTCCAGTTCTCGAGAGCTACTGTCCTGCAGCTTTTAGATGCATCTCTACTCCAACACAGCTGAATCAAATGGTTGGATTACCTCTTCAGCAGGCTATCAAGTTTGGCAATGGCCTGATAACAAGCCATTCATTTGATTCAGCTGTGTCGGAACAAACCCCCCCCCCCCTTAAAGAACTACCGGACCAAACTGGTTTCATTAAAGGTAGGCACTCATCAACAAGTACACGCAGAATACTTAATTTTATAAACTATTCATGTAGTAAAAACATTGAAACCACGATATTGTCTCTAGATGCAGAAAATACATTTATAATCTTTATTTATATTTGCAACTTTACACAATTTTGGTTTTGGAGACTCTTTCATAAACTAGTTGAAAATATTACATAATTGCCCAACAGCCTGTGACAGCACAAATGCCCAAACAACCCCCAGCTTCTGTCTCCCCTTCACTGTTTGCAATTTTTATTTAACCACTAACAGCAGCAATCAGACACGCTACAGTAATTAAGCGCAAAAAATGCAAAAATGTAAAACATAAGATCAGTCTTTATGCGGATGTGTTACTTTTTCTCCAACACTCACAAACCACTCTCTGAGGTAATTACATTAATAAACTTATTCTCAAGTGTTTCATATTATTTGATAAACAGTTCTTCCCATTAATTGCTCCTTCCAAAATTCTTCTACCCCGCTGCAATTTGGAAATATTAAATATTTAGGTATTAATGTTATTAATGAAACCACACCCCACTTAATAAAGAAAGTAGAAGATGATCTGTCTAGGTGGAAATCTCTACCCATATCACTCATGGGAAGGGTTGTGTCAGTAAAAACTATGGTCTTGCCAAGACTCAATTATTTATTCTTAGTGATTCTGAATAAACAATCAGTAGACACGTTTAGATCTGTTCCGACGACCATTTTCATTCATTCCTTTAGAAAGATACACCAACGTGTATCAGTCTAAAAATGCTTTAAAGGACCAAGAACAAAGGAGGACTAGATCTGCCTAACTTTCAACACTACTTCCTAGCCAACAGGCTACAATCATTTTAGCATAGTTTAAAAATACCCTCTATGATGAGCCCTGGCTAGATGTAGAACAAGCACTATGCAACAATATAGATTGCAGACCTACCATTTATCAGGTCAAACATTAAATGACATGAATGCTTTAAAAGTATCAACATCGGCTCCTCTCTGACAGCATGGTGGGAGTTTATAAAAATGACCTCGTTTTCATGAATCCCATGCAGAGATGGGCAGTAACGCGTTACTTGTAACGCGTTACTGTAATCCGATTACTTTTTTCAAGTAACGTAAAGTAAAGTAAGGGATTACTATTGCAAAAACGGTAATTAGATTACCTTTACTTTCCTGTAGGAACGCTGCATTACTAAAACCGTGATTTTTTTTTGCGAGAATGTCTCATGACAGTGACGTAAGCAAGTGCAACGTTGGTGACAACAGCTGTGTGCAGATCAACAGTGGATCATATATCGAGTACGGGAGAGAGTATGAGCGTGCAGCGTTTAAAGCGTGGAAGTACTGACCTTACTTTGAGTTTGATTCCATAAAAAGTGACAAAAACATTAGCGTCCATTAGCATTGTGCGTGGGAAGAAAACTTTTTACAGAGAAAAAAACCCCCAAAACTTCCAAGCAAGCTCCGAGTACGCTACGACGTAATGGGAAATTCACAGAGAAACTGCCGTATCCTTCCACTGACCGCTGCGGCACACCTGCACCAGGGTAAACCTCCGCCTACCCTACTCCTGCTTTACAGGTGAAAATAGAGCAAAAGGACCACTAGTCTTTGATTTTATTTATTTTCTGCTGTGTTTTACTTGCATCTATTTGAAAGAGTGAGTGTAAACACAAAAAAAAAAAAAAATTATGTGCTGGAATGTGCAGAAAATAGGTTTAAATATTAAACTAATTTCTTCCAGTCAGAGAATGTTGCATATAATTAAATTTTTGCTTGATGCATAAAGTTAAAAGATTAAAACTAATAAAACAAGTTTTAAAAAGGGACTTTTTCCATTTGATTACATTTTGTATGATGGATTATGTAGAAAAAGTAGAATTGGGCTGAGAGATCTATCGTTTTATCACTTATTCAGGTTGTAAATCGTGTTTTTAAAAAGTAACTAAGTAACTAAGTAATTAATTACTTTTGAAAATAAGTAATTAGTAAAGTAACGGGATTACTTTTTTGGGGAAGTAATCAGTAATTAGTTACTGATTACTTTTTTCAAGTAACTTGACCAACACTGATCCCATGCAAATGTACACCCATCTAAACAATAGTGATGGGATTTTCGGCTCTTTTTAGAGAATTGACTCTTTCGGTTCCCAACCGGCTCTTCAGGTTGCTTTGTTGCTTTAATTAATTTATTATTAACAACAATATAAAATTATGCACAAAAAGAATTACTAATGTAAAAAAAATGTGGTTTTATTTATATATGTTTATATATAAATATATACAGTGGCCCCTAGAGACAAAGCACCTACAAACTCCAAAGCACATTTCTAGCGTTAACTGAACTTCCAAAACAGAGCTACCTAGATCACTTAAATGACACAATTGAAAGCATATGTGTATTGTTTATGTATTTATACACAAGCACTCATATATATATTCAAATAATTAAAAAAAAAAAAAGTTCATTTACCTGTTACTACCACACACCAAATCCGGTCGTTGGTACTTCCTGGCTTGTGTAGCCACTAGGTAAGAAAAGCTCAACACTGCCCCTAGCATCCTGGAGCACTTCTGTTGTGTTTTGCACATGTTTTGAAGTTTTTACGTGCTTCGGAGTTTGTACGTGCTTTGTTTCTAGGGGCCACCGTAAATATACTTTTATTTATTCACTCCACATAAAATGTAATAAATAAATCATATAATACAAAAACCAACTATTTACATTTCAACTTTTAACTATTTAAATTTTCAGCTTTTTCCTTTTAAACAAATTTAAAGTGAAACAACACAAAACATTGCAAACCACAACACAATTACATATAAATTAAAATATGAAAACAAAAAGAAGATGCATATTCTCTGTCATATGGACCTGCATGAATAAACTTTCTGAATCCTTTATCATCCGCAACTGAAAATAGTTGTGGATGATTACTATACCTTTCTAATGTGACGTTGTTGTCCCTGGCTCTCTTTCTCTCTTTCTCCCTCCTGCTCTGTTCCTGTGTTACTGAGTGTAACTACCGCCTCTCCCCCCTCTGCCCAGCGTAAAGCACAAGGCTCGCATGCTGAGTGAAGCGGAAAAAACGTGCGAGAGAGAGGGTGAGAGAGAAAAAAAACAAAAAAAAAAACGGCTCGCGATAAGGAGCCAGCTCGCGTCGTTCACGTCAAAGATCCGGCTCTAAGAGCCATTTCGTTCGCGACCGACCCATCACTAGTCCCTGGCTCTCTTTCTCTCTCTTTCCCTCCCGCTCTGTTCCTGTGCTACTGCGAGTGTAACTACCACCCCTCCCCCTCTTCCCAGCGCAAAGCACAAGGCTTGTGTGCGGAGTGAAGCGGAAAAAAAAGTGTGTGAGAGAGGGTGAGAGAAAGAAAAAAAAAAAACCCACGCGTCTTGCGTCGTTCACTTCAAAGAGTCGGCTCTTAGAGCCGTTTCGTTCGCGACCGACACATCACTACTGAACAACCATGACTTTTAGTACAGATTAATAATATGACAAACTTCCCAAATTGCAGTTTTAAAGAAATTGAATGCTTGGAATATGTATTCAAAGGAACAGACTTTATTCCATTTGACACAGTTAAGTTAGAATAAATTTTTAGAATATCAACAAATTAAATCAATATCAAAAAGACATTTAAGCCTACTCAAGTCAAATTACAAACACCACCAAGTATGCATACATGCCAGCCCTCCCGATTTTTCCGGGAGAATCCCAAATTTCAGGGCCCCTCCCGTAAATCTCCTAGAGCCACCATTCTCCCGAATTTCTCCCGATTTCCACCCAGACAACAAAATTGCCAAACCACCTTTAACTGGACTGTCGGACAACAATAACTGTGACATTTAACTTATTTTGTCCAATAAATAAACACGGTAAAATTCAAGTTTTTTGTATGTATATGTATTACCCCCCTAACAACATTCCTCTTGAATGTCTCCCTAATTCTGAGTTCTCAAGGTTGGCAAGCATGGTACAATTGCTTCATCTCAAAACTCCCAAATTGCTTTGTAAAATATACAGGACTCTCCCCAAATTAGATGAATCAATACCCCTTCTTATTGCGAACTGGGAGACTGATCTGTTGGTCTACTTGAAGAACAGTTTTCTGATGTGTTTAAAATATGTTTAAAAAACATTCATTTGATTAGAAATCACAATCTACAATCAATCCAATACAAAATACTACATAAAGTGCACTATACAGATCATACTCGTTGGGCGACCTATATAATCGGGGCAGGGATGGTGGCCCTGACCTGGATGGGGGCTCTTTTGGCTCTTGGGTGGTGTTTTTCTGATGGTTGCGTGAAGCACTGCTGAAGGAGTCTTTGCCAGCAGACGAAAGTTACTGGCCTGGTAGCTTTGCTGTTTATAGGTGGGTCCAGGGCAGGTTTGGGAGCATGGGTTTCTGGGCGCTGGCAGGTAGGTTGTAACTATGTTTCTGCACGTGGTCTCCGATTTTAGTGGAGGCCACTCTGTAGGTGGGTTGGATATAGGAGAGGTGGAGGATCTAATCTGGTTGTCTATTGTCTTTGCACTTTGTGGGGCCTGGTGGTGCTGCCGTTATGGAGCCCAGTCTGAATGGGCCCGGACATTCTGCCTTTGATGAATTTTGGGAAACTGGGTCATTATAGGGGTCAGGGGGGGCTGGCTACCTCTGGCTTCTTCTTGGTTGGCAACCAATGTTAAGGGGTATTACTACCCCCTGGCTCACAGCTCAGTGGACATTTTGATGAGAAAATATGTATTTGACAGATTTGAGGAAAATACTAATAAAATAAAATAAGTGTTCCCTTTAGAAATCTTAATTTTTTTGCTCTATAAAAATAGTTGTTTTTCTTTTTCAATCACTCATCTTAGAAGTAGGATATACATGAAAAGAGAAACAAATTTTTTTTTACTCTCTGGGAAAATGACTCAGTGACTCAAATGATTCAAAATACCCGATTCATTTTGGTGAGTGACTCATTCAAACTCGATTCAGTAAAAATAATCGAATTTACCATCACTAGAAGGCTATATATTCAAATCAATTCAGTTCAATTTTATTTATATAGCGCCAAATCACAAGAGTCACCTCAAGGCACTTTATATTATAAGGTAGACCCTACAAGCAAGCACTTCAGGGACAGTAGAACGGAAAAACTCACTTTCAACAGGAAGAAACGTTCAGCAGAAATAGGCTCAGGGACGTGCTGCCATGTGGCATGACCGGTTGGGGTGAGAGGAGGAAGAGAGGACAATATACTTGCTCGGGAAGAGAGCTAGAGATTAGAAAACTTAGCCTAAAACATACACATACTGCAGCATAACTATCGGAAGATTCAGGGTCACCTGGTCCAGCTCTAAATATATGCTTTACCAAGAAGGAAAGTTTTAAGCCTAATCTTGAAAGTAGAGATAGTGTCTGTCTCCCGAATCCAAACTGGAAGCTGGTTCCACAGAAGAGGGGCCTGAAAACTGAAGGCTCTCCCTCCCATTCTACTTTTAAATACTCTAGGAACAACAAGTAGGCCTGCAGTGCGAGAGCGAAGTGCTCTAATGGGGTGATATGGTACTACAAGGTCATTAAGATAAGAGAGAAAACCATTAGAAAACCCCTAATAGGAAGTACGTTGGCAACAGTGGGAAGGAAGTAACGTCCAACAGAACTGGCTAGGGCGGGGCAGCCATTTGCTGTGACAGGTTGGGGGTTAGAGGAGGGAGAAAGGTAAAAAGACATGTTTTGGAAGAGAGCCAGAGATGAATCATGACTCAAAATTAAATGCAGTGCATAAACGCCTGGTGACATTGTCACTCCCACCACTGTATGACTGTTACTGATCTTATCTCAGTGATCTGAAAAATCAAGCTATGGTGGTCTATATCAGAGGTTGACAGCCTAAACAATTCACCTGTCTTCCTCCTCAACATGTGATGGGGGCTTTTTTGTGAAGAAAAAGGACAAAACATTAAGACCCTTTATTGATTTTTAAGGTCAGAACCAAGTAACAGCTAAAAATAAGTATTCTCTGTATTTGTGTAGGTTCTCAGTTTCAAAAGCAGGACCCAAAAACAGGAGTTCCTATGTCGCATACAGTGTGTTTATTTTAAAGTAAAAGAATGAAAAAATGCTGAAAACAATCTTCCATGTGTGGAGGTAAACACAGACATGTTTTATTGCATGTTTTATTCGTGTACTTATCCCTCGGTTCTGTGGTGTTACTTTCCCGGTGTCTGTGATGATTATTTCCACAACAACAGGCTGCTCTTAGTACAGACGATCAGTAAACAAAGAAACTTGCACAACACTAGCTGGGAGCTGACTGAGTTTCTCACCACTATTCGATTGAAGCTCAGCTACTCTGTTAAGTAGCTCTCCTGATGAGGCTGATCAGCAACAGGTGAGTATGATTATTCCTCAGGTGTGACTGGCTCCACTGCCAGAAAAACTCTCCAGGTGTGGTGTTTCAGGAAAAACTGGACACTGCCGCACACGCACACACACAGCATACTGGACTGGGAAGGCTTGAAAAACATTATGAATCCTCATGTTTTGACATGAGTTAAATCGGGCAGTCACCAGATTATTTATTGCCATAATTTTAGATCCCATAAAGCAAGGAGCAAATCTTTTGGACTTGGTGCATGATGGAGCATTGGCCATTGACAACCATACTTTCCGATCTGAAACATAGGGAGGTGAGCTGATCCTGTAACGGTCAACCAGCCGTTTATTTTGCTCTCTAGTCCTGAGGAGAGCAGCTCGGGTCAGTTTCCACAGATGCCACAGCTCAATTGCTTTGAACTTTTATTTTCCCTAAGTTGGACCTTTAGAAAAACCAATCATATTGTTGATGTGTTCCTGTGTGAAAGGCCACGCTTAACAATCCTCTGGGACATTTAGCACTTTGTTGTTTTTGTGATTGTAGTGAGCTGAGATGAATTCATATTCAAATATCTGAGGACATTAAAGCAGCTGTCAGTGTATCAGCCTGCTCATCTGCACTGTAACATCTACCAACATCAGCGTGGTGGAAATACTGTAAAGATTTTTGAAGTTTGGAAGCTGCAGCAACACACGCCTTTTTGTTTCATTTACAAATAACAGAAGCTCTTGATCTAGTGTGCATTTGTAGTGAAAGCAGATGGATTAAACATATACATGAATGCTTTGCAGACAGAGTGCAGGACTTACACTGAATCACAAAGGAAAGGAAAGCCATCTGCAGGCAGTGCTCTCACTCTGATTGGCTGCTGTAGAAGAGAACATTTGTACTTTGATCCTTAAATCTCTCTGCTCTGTGTCGTTTCCTCTTTCAGACAAGAAAGTCATCAGCTAAGTCTGGAGAAAATGTAACTCTGCCATGTCAAGCTCCAAGAAACAATATCAGCGGTGTAGAGTGGAGCAGACCTGATCTAATTCAAACATATGCTCTTTTGTACCGGGATCGGCACTTTGATCAAGCCAACCAGCATCCATCATTTAAGAACCCCCAAAGTTACATCAGAGTGACTTTTTTTTATATGGCATTCTTTTGGATGTCCACTTTTGGTCCGTTTAAAGGGTTGTTTTGTAACCCACAGGTGACGTTTGTTTTTCAACATCTACTGAACATCTAGTGTTGTTGTCAATACGACCTCCGTGTACGGGTTGTGGATGTCATTCAATGTCAAACTTTGTCTCATTAAGCTTATTAGCCAGTTCTCTGAACGAGAAGATTTTTTGCAACGAGAGGATGAAGGCATGTCGGTGCTTCTGGAGCTAAATGATGTGCTGGTTTTGCTGGTGGAGGCGCGGTCAGCGGCTGTCGACACGGGAGTCGTGGCCTGGTCTTCATCTTCAGACAGAGCGGGGATGACGGCGGAGGCTGTGCACGAAGGGCAACTTGCAGCGGCGCGGGCACCTCCGGAGTGGCAGACAGGCCCGATGACATCGCTGGAGCATCAGGTGGCTCAAGGGACATCAGCGAAACGGCAGGTGGACGTCGCTGGACGGCGACACACAGCGCAGGGGGAGAGACTGCATTAGCAGCAACTGCTGTAATGTTTCATCAGGTGGATTCAGAAAAGACTTCAGGATAAGTGGACATGTGGGTGAGTCATCAGCTAAAGACACGCTGAGTTTCAGTAGCTTAGAGCAGCGGTCCCCAACCCCCGGGCCTCGGACCGGTACCGGTCCGTGAGTCGTTTGGTACCGGGCCGCGAGAGTTGAGGATCAGGTGTGAAATGTATGGTTTTCAGGGTTTTTATCGGTTTTCAGCGTTATTTTGTTATCGTTTTTATCGTTAACTCGGTTTTCCTGGGTCTTTTCATGTGTGTTATGAATAAATCTTATTTTTTTCGGTACCGGTACTAGTTTTATTTTGTTGTATTTATCCGCGACACCTTAAAGGCCGGTCCGTGAAAATATTGTCGGGCATAAACCGGCGCAAAAAAGGTTGGGGACCGCTGGCTTAGAGCACCAGATGGACAGCGGCTTAAAAACGGGCTACTCTGAAGCTGAGATCATGGAGGCTGTCATACGTGCCATCAGTCCTGGGTTAAAACTAAGGAGCTATTTGGAAGGGAAAGAAGATCTCACATTGACCAGACTGAGACAAGTTCTAAAAACCCATTATGCAAAAACGGATGCAACAGTACTGTATCAGCAATTAACCAAAGTTACACAGGGGGCAAATGAAACGCCACTTGAGTTCTTGATTAGAGTGCTGGATTTGCGTCAAAAAATTCGTTTTGCATCTGAGCGTGCCCATTCCAGCCTAAAGTACAACAAATAACATGTTCAAAGTCAATGTTTTCAGTCCATTAGAACGGGTCTCCTAAATGACAATGTCAGAGCAGAAATGAGAGTATATCTACAGGATGAAAACTGTAGTGATAATAATAATGGATTGGATTTATATAGCACTTTTCAAGGCACCCAAAGCGCTTTGCAATGCCACTATTCATTCACACACACTGGTGGAGGCAAGCTACGGTTGTAGCCACAGCTGCCCTGGGGCAGACTGACAGAAGTGAGGCTGCCATATCGCGCCATCGGCTTCTCTGGCCAACACCAGTAGGCGGTAGGGTAAAGTGTCTTGCCCAAGGACACAACAACCAGGACAGAGAGCCCGGGGATCGAACCGGCGGCCTTCCGGTTACAGATGCGCTTCCCAACCCCCTGAGCCACGGTCGCCCAAATAAACTCAACTCAAATAAAGATAAACTCTTATTAATGAAAATGCAAACAGCCCAGTACAATGAAAGCGAGAGAGTGTTAAAGGCAAAAGCCCACAGGTCATTTAGAACAGGACTAAATGTAGTTGAGCAGAAGGTAGCGCTTACTGACCCCTGCACAAGCCAGCCTGATACAAAACCGGCTAAACCCCTCAAAGTTAACTCCTTATTTGCAAAAATTGAGGAAAGTAATTCAGCAATCAGGGAACTTACAGGACAGGTAGCTTCACTAGTGCAAACTGTCCAACAGGATAGAAGTGGTGACGGTGATCGGCAAGCCAGGGTGTACAGAAAGTCAGCTCAGAGACCAAAAAGGTGATGCTCTGCATGTCAACAAGAAAACAGGGACTGTGACCTTTGTTTCAAATGTGGCAGTGACTCTCACTGGGCAAAAGGTTGTAAAGTAAGGGGAGCTCAGAAGCAGGGAAACTGGGTGGGGCTTTGACTGCAGCTTGTCCCAAAGTGACAACATTCCCAAGGCCCATAACTTATCCCTTGCATCACGAACTGACTCAGGAAATCCTAAAATTAGGAACAAACCCCCAAACGTGTTCAATCTGAGTACCAAAAAAAGAAAAGTAGCACAGCTACTGGGCAAGAAGTGTCTAGTATGGTGTAGAATGAACAACTGCAAAACACAGGCACTGTGGGACACAGGAGCCCAAGTTTTAATAATGAGCGCATGCTGGAAAGCAGACAATTTACCTAGCTTAGAAGTTCACCCCATCAGTGATTTACTAAGTAAGGATGAACTTTTAGACTTGAGAGCCTAAAATGGATCTGAAGTCCCTTTCCAGGGTTGGGTAGAAGTTAGCCTTAGCTTTTGTGATCCGAGAGGAAAAGCTGTAGCTCAGAATGAAGTTCAGGTTCCAATCCTAGTAAGTCAGGATGTGATGCAGAAACCAATGATAGGGTTTAATGCTATTGAGGAACTGATAAAAAAAGACACTACTCAGTCCAATGAAAGCTTGTCTTTACTCACAAATTCACTAAGAATAGGATCAAGCAAAGCAGAAGTACCGTTGAACCTTGTCCACACCACCAGTAGTGAGATAGGTAGGTAAAAAGTGAAATGCTTTTTGAGCCGGATGAAAACCTGTCTTTAGATGAGGGTCTGAAATCTAACTTCCAGTTGCTCTCTGTCT
The DNA here is from genome assembly GCF_051167445.1 of Perissodus microlepis. NCBI lineage: Eukaryota > Metazoa > Chordata > Actinopteri > Cichliformes > Cichlidae > Perissodus > Perissodus microlepis. Next base: position 12,569,333 of record NC_140463.1, on the reverse strand, counting down.
CAGGCAATACCCGCAAAGTACAAACTATGTCACTAATGTTACCAAACCTGACATTGTTTTGCCACCTAGAACCCTTCTAGGTAACATAGAGAGGGTAACACACAGTTATCCTGTGAATCTCAAAGAAGCTCAGATAGCTTCGGTTGTAGAAAAAGTGACTTTGCCAACTTAGCGACTTTGCCGCTATATTTAGCGAGTTTTCAAACCCCCTTAACGACTTTTTTTCTAAAAAGCCACTAGCGACAAATCTGGCGACAAATCTAGCGACAAATCTGGCGACCGTGGGCATGTCGCCTGTGCCAAAGCGCTCACAGGCGGAGGATGGTGCTTCCCCAGCTGCTATCAAGGCAGAAGATGTTCACACCTATGCGTCCAAACTGCAAATGAATCGCGCATAAGCGAAGCCACTGTTCCCGCACTGACTGTAACGCAGTCAGTTCTTCTTTTACTCTTATGTTGTTTTGTGGATCACAAGGTTTAAAACTACTTATAAACACACACACACACACACACACACTCAGTAACTCCACCAGAGTGCCTATTTCGGTTACTTTTTCCGGTCCAAGCCCGAATAAAGGAGCAAGGTTGGAATTGTGACATTGAAAAAAAAAATATTGCTAAAAGAGATTTAATTTGTAGTTCTAAATAAATTCTAAATGCATTTAGGACATTTTTTACCCACTTTGTCTCTTCCACAATGTTATTTTTCTCTCCTACAACGTAGGTTACAATTACATTAGCATGATCAATTATGCAAATTAGGCGATGACATCATTTAACGACTTCTAGCGAGTTTTAGGACAGCCAATAGCGATTTTCCTTATTGAGGAGTTGGCAACACTGGGCGGGATGGAGGCCTGAGACTGTGTGTCGATTATAGGTACAGGGGTCTCAATAAAAAGACCATTCCAGACAGACACCTTAATCCACGAATACAGGAAATCATTGATGGACTTGGCGTCAATATGTGGTTTAGTGTGCTTGACCAAGGCAAAGCGTACTATCAAGGTGAAATCGGCAAAGACTCGAAAAAATATACCGCCTTCACAACACCCTGGGGGCTGTATGAATGGAATAGAATTCCATTTGGACTCACCAATGCGCCTTCAGCTTTCCAACGTAGTATGGAGGAAAGTTTAGAGGGCTTGAGGGACAAAATATGCACTCCATTTTTAGATGATGTTTTAGTGTACAGTCAAACATTTGAGCAGCATATTGAAGACTTGAGATCAGTTCTCAAACGTCAGCAGGCTTGGGGAGTAAAACTAAGACCTGATAAATGTGACTTGTTTAAAAATGAGGTCCACTATGTGGGCAAAATCATTTCAGCAGACGGTTACAAAATGGATGAAAAAGAGGTACAAGCAGTACGAGCTTTGAAGGACAACCCACCAATAAACATTATAGAGCTGAGAAAGATTTTAGGATTTTTAGGATATTTTCGAAGCTATGTACAAGATTTTTCAAGACATGCAAAATGCCTATATGATTTACTCTCAGTTGACCACACCCAAACACCAGCGCGGTCAGCCAAGGCGGGGCATGCTGCACCCACCCAAAAAATCATATGGAGTGACAGCCACCAAAAAGCACTAGACTATTTGGTGGATGTTTTGACTAATCCACCCGTGATGGCTTATCCTACGTTTGAGGATCCCCTCATTCTCCACATTGATGCATCAGAAGAAGGCCTTGGTGCAGTTTTGTACCACAGGCAGGACAGTAAATTAACCCTTTAAGACCTACCATAGAACCAAGTCCGCCAGAGCTTATATTTTTACATGCTGTAGTGCCATTTTTGGGAGCATTTCAAGTTGCTATACATCAATACAACCATTATAGCCCAAATTTTAATAATATGTCTGCATTAAGTGCATAATAATTACATACATTGCAAAAAAGTGCAATAGACTACAAAAAAATTCAAAATCGTTTTTGTTTTTTTAACAGTTAGAGAAATTTAAGAGGTTTATCCCTCAAAACTGTAAATACAAAAAAGTTGCACAAAATGGTTTCCCACCACAGGAAATTTATTTTAAGTGTCTTCATAGTTTTATTTTTGAAAAACACCAATTTTTATATACTGCAGGAAAAACAAAAATAAATATTATAATGCAAATTTGCAAAAAAAACCAGCATATGCATCAAAATAAACTATTTCCAGCAGTGCAATATGAGTCCTAAGCATCCCAGAAACGACACAGAAAGTCATAAAGCCAAACATAACTTTTAAAAACACCAGTATAGGCTCATAAGGCCCTGATGGTAAAAAACTACATTTCCGCAAAATGACGTCACTTCCGGTTTCAGGCAAGTAATGGCGGACATGCAATAGTTCACGCTGATGGACGTAGGAAGTGTTACAAACAGCTGATCGGATCGGCAAAGCGTGTTTCTGGAATATTATGTTTTTGTTGCTCCAAGTGCTTTTTATGCAGTTTTTGCAAAGCTATATGTGGAAGGAAACTGTGACCTAGGACAAGCTGATGGCATAAGATGTAAGTACAACTCCTCCGGTTTCATATGCAAAAAAAATAATTGCGCTAGCTTACGTGGTTGCAGTGCTACCAGGATTTAAAAATAGTTACGCAAAACAGAGCGTGCCTGCTCCGACCGGCTTTAAAGGGTTAAGAGTAATTGGATATGGATCGAGAACATTAACACAGGCTGAGAAGAACTACAGGTGGCACTCAGGGAAATTTGAGTTTTTGGCACTAAAATGGGCGGTGACTGAGCGCTTTAGAGACTATTTGTTCTATGCTCCCTCAGTGACAGTATACAGTGACAACAACCCTTTAACCTATATTTTAGGCACAGCCAAACTGAATGCGACAAGACACAGATGGGTTTCCGAGCTGGCTGATTTTAACATCACACTGAAATACCGACCCGGAAAAAGTAACGTGGATGCAGACTTTTTGTCCAGAACACCTTCTAGTATGGACTCATACATGTCAGAATGTACTGAGCTGTGTTCCCCTGAAGTGTTAAGTACAGTACTGAATGCCATTAAAACACAGGAAGAAAAACAACTGGATTGGATATCAGCTATAATGTGCAATCCAGAAGTAAATAAAATACTTACAGAAACTCAGCCAGATGTGAGAATCACAACACAGGAGCTATTGCAAGCTCAAAAGCAGGACTCTGCCATAGCTTATGTTCTTAACTTAAAGAGTACAGGTGCAAGCTTCGACAAAACATCAGCGACCAAAACTCCTACAGTGAAACAGCTACTACATGAGTGGAAAAAGCTGTTCATTTCAGATGATGGCTTGCTGATACGAAAGACTGTGACTTATACTCAGATTGTGATTCCAGAATCGTACAAAGAACTGGTGTAGAAAAAGCTTCACTGCGAAATGGGTCACTTGGGGGTGGACCGTGTGATGAATTTGGCAAGGAGTAGGTTTTATTGGTTTTTCATCACACAGGTGTGCAAATGTAATATTCCGAAAAAACCTACAGTTCAGCGTAGGGCCCCCATGTGTCACGTGCCGGCTACTGCACCCTTTGAAATGGTTTCAATAGACTATGTCCATCTCGAAAGAACAGGGGAGGGTATGAGTATATTTTAGTGTTACAGGACAACTTCACCAAGTTTGCTCAAGCATACCCTACACACAACTAATCTGGCAAAACAGCAGCAGATAAAATCATTAATGACTTTTTATTGAAATTTGGTTTTCCTGGTAAATTACATCATGATCAAGGCAGAGAATTAGAAAACCATTTATTCAAACAGCTGCAGAAGTACACAGGAATAGCCAATTCAAAGACTACACCCTACCATCCACAGGGGAACCCAGTGGAAAGGTTTAATCGCACCTTGCTGTCAATGCTGCGGACCCTGGATGAGCAAAAGAAAGAAAACTGGAGTGACTATGTAAACAAAGTTGTGCATGCCTATAATTGCACAACTAGTGACTCAACAGGATACTCGCCCTTTTATTTACTCTTTGGTAGACGTCCACGTCTCCCTATTGATGTAATTTTTGGACTGAGTGAGACAAACAAATGCAAATCGCATGAGGATTATGCTCACAAATGGCAACAACAGATGAAAGAATATGAAATTGCATTCAGACTGGTGAGAGGAAAATCACATTATGACCAGAAGAGACAAAGTGCTGTATTTTCACCTGGGGACAGGGTACTTGTTAGGAACATGGCAGAGAGTAAGGCACAATGCATTGCTGCCATCGTCCCATTTTCAGTGCTGTAGTCTGTGTGAAGTCACACTGGTATGACTCCAAACTCTGAAGCACACTGAACGTAGTGTTGAGCTATGACTTCTGGGTTGCTGTTAGTTGCTCTGCAAACCACCATAATACCTTCCGTGAATAGCTATCAATACATCATACAACCACTGATAGCCAAACCATATGGCTTTAATTTGTCATATCCATCAACATGCCAAGTGTGGTTTGGTCCAGGTGAATCGTAAACTCTTCCTACAAACTTTTTCCTTAAGCGTTTTGGACTCCAGATGGGTCGAGCTCTGCCATCATTACCATGACATCATGTTAAACTCTCCTGGTTTTGGTCTGTATTGATTGACTTGCAGTTTGATCCTCACACTGTAATATAGTTGTCATTTCAACGGTGTCTTTGTTCTTATAAAAAAAGGGTTGGTTTAAAGAAATTGGCTAGATGTCTGTTGGGTCAAGTAAATGTCAGGGATTTTAAATGATTACTTTTAGTATCCTTAGCTTGAGAAAGAATTCCCTTTACTACTATTCAGCATTTAGAGTAGATATATTCATAGCTATTGTACATTTTACACAGTTTGTATGTCAGTGCAAAGTGTATTTCACCTCTTTGTTAAGGTTAGCAATAAATCTGACCTGGTTACAATGTTTTTACTCCTTTTTTTTATATAAACCTGTATTAATAAAGCTAATAATACAACCACGTGTCTAGCATTTAAGGTGGAGGTTAAGAGAGTCTTCACAATATCTGTTAGCAGAAATAATTTATTTGATCTCACAGTCACAACTGATATTCTTATTTGGAAAAACACAAAGGGTATCTTTTTTTTTTGACTATAAATGTGTTCTACTTGAAGCAAAAAAACATATTTTTTTTAGCCTTAACCAAAGTGCAGGTGTTGCCTTCTGATAACAACAAAGTGGACTCCACAGTTCTGGGATGTATGGGAAACTTGGCATTACAACCCAGCAAGTGTTTTTAGTCTCAACCCTGTCATAACCTGGCTCAAAGGAAGTGACAAGCAAGTGGGAGACCACACACAGGCTTTTAAAGGCTGTAAGATATATTTAATGAAAATAAGGGGAAGAAACTTAAACACAATTGAAATGATATAAAAGCCATAACTGACAGCTCCACCTACCTACAAGAAACAGGTAACAGAAAAAACAAAACAAGGCCAGCCCACTGGCTGTCACACTTGGACTAGAACAGCACCTACACCAATGTGACTTGCGTCCACATACAGCTTGAAGGGCTGATCCAGACGAGGTGCTAAGAGCACGGGTTCAGAGCACAGTAAAACTTTTACATCCCGAAAAGCTTGCTGGCATGCTGCAGACCAAATAAACTTTACTTTGGCCTTCAACAAATCAGTCAGAGGAGCAACCACTGTTGAGAAGTTTTGACAAAAACAGCGATAATAACCGACCAGACCAAAAATCTCATGAGTTCTTTTTTGGTTACTGGAACAGTGAACTCTTTGATGGCCAACACCTTTGCATCAACCGGCCTCACATAACCTTGGCCCACAACCTTACCAAGATAGGTCACAGTTGCTTTTGCAAATTCACATTTCGCCAGGTTGATAGTCAGATTTCCCCAAACTAGTCGTTCAAACAGAGTGCGAATACAATCCAGATGATCCTCCCAGGTGCTACTATATACCACCACGTCATCTAGGTAAACAGCACAGCCTTTCAGCCCATTAACAACCATATTCATGAGTCGCTGAAATGTAGCTGGAGCATTGCATAAACCAAAACCCATGACTGTATATGAATAAAGACCAGATGGCGTGATGAAAGCATATTTCCTGAGCTCTGGGAGTCAGTGGCACCTGCCAATATCCCTTCAACAGGTCAAACTTGCTCACATATTCTGCCGCACCAACTCTGTCAATACAGTCGTCAATATGAGGCAAAGGATAAGAATCGGGTTTGGTCACTGCATTTACTTTACGAAAGTCTGTGCAACAACGTGGTGATTTATCAGCTTTTTCAACCAACAAACATGGGGAAGCCCAGGTTGATGACGACGGCACTGCAATGTTGTTTTCCAACATGTACTGAACTTCCTGCTCATTTATTTTCCTCTTGTCCTCAGAGACTCTGTAGAACCTCTGCCGGATTGGTTTGGCATCACCCACATCAATATCGTGCTCTATCAAAGTTGTTTTAGAAGGTGTGTCTCTAAACAAAGTTGGATACCTTTTAATTAATGCAGACAGTTCTGCACGTTTGTCAGCAGGCAAATGGCCCAACAGCACATCCAAGTTCTGAAGCGTTTCTGAATTCTTCAGACGTCCAAGCAATAAAGGATCATCAGGTGCTGCCACATCCTCCCCCCCACAAGCAGTCAACGTCATTGTACAAGCAGTCAATGCTGGACTTGATGTGGAAGGAGAAATGAGAGAGCCTGACAAACTAACAGATAAAGGACGAACATGATGTGGTTTTAACAAATTAACATGGCAAAGTTGATTTCTTTTCCTGCGATCTGGGGTCGCAATCAGGTAATTCTGTTCTGACAGTTTCTGCGCCACAGTATAAGGTCCAGCAAATCTTGCCTGGAACGGTGACCCTGCAATTGGCAGCAAAGCCAAAACCTGGTCACCTTCACTAAACTGCTGCTTTTCAGACTGCCGGTCATGAAAATATTTCATCCGGAGCTGAGCCTTTTCAAGGTTCCGTTTTGCCAACTGGCCTGCCACATACAGCCTGTGCCGAAAAGGTAATCTATCAAGTTCACTGGTGGTTCACCTGATAACCACTTATCACACAGCACTTTCAAGGGTCCCCGAACTTTGTGGCCAAAGACCAAGTCATTTGGGTTAAACCCAGTACTCTCCTGGCACACTTCTCGTGCCGCCAACAGAAGCCACGGTAAACCTTTCTCCCAGTCACTCCTCATTTCTGTGCAATAGGCACGTAACAACAACTCACTGATCCAAGATGGCGCCAGTGTTCACGGCAAGCCGTCTCCTCCGTTTTTGTTTGTTATTTATTGTCCTTCTTTATATGTGCTGCTCTGATGTCTCCACGTTACTTGTCTATGATCGCCAAACTCTTTTGAATCTCTGGCCTTTGGACTACCAGACACAAGATTTTAAATGGAGATCTGACAATCCTCCTCCGCTTTCGAAGGACTTTCCTGATCACCTCCGCCACTTACCATCTACCTTCTCTCAAAGGAAATGTTCACGGAGACGGGGTAAACGTGGCGGCATCCGTGTTCGTATCAAGGCCCTCTTAAAGTCCTATGTTGCAATAAATGATCGCTATTCTACAAACATTTTGTCATCTATTTCTGCCCTCCGAGACCATGCTAACTTCAGACTGTTCTGTCATCGCTGGATTCGCCCTGTTGGACCTTATGGTTACCTGGACCTCCCAGCTGATCTTCCACCCGGTCGGTGCTGGGTGCAGTCCTCCAGAGGAGGCGCGAATCTCGGCAACCTTCGCCTGCTGCGGCGTTCTCCTACCAGTAACAGTGTGACCACTCTCCGTATGGCCTTATTAAATACAAGGTCACTGACGAATAAGACTTTTATTTTAAATGACCTTATTCTATCGTCGGGACTGGATTTCGTATTCCTGACGGAAACTTGGCTTCGCCCCGGCGAACTTTTTCCCTTCTCGGAGCTGCTCCCACCTGACTATGCTTTTATCAGCTCACCCCGGACCACTGGAAGAGGTGGAGGGCTAGCTTCAGTTTTTAAAAACAAACTTCGATGTCGGCAGCTGCCACCTGTTCTGTACCGCAGTGTCGAGGTGCAGTTATTGGAAGTGAACTGCATCCCCTCCATCCTCTGCGCTGTGGTGTATCGTCCCCCGAAACTTATTAAGGATTTTCTTCCAGAATTTGCTGATCTACTGGGGAGCCTAGTGCCACGTTATGACTGTATATTAATTGTTGGTGACTTCAACATTCATGTTTGCTGTGAGGACAGTTCGCTAGCTAAGGATTTCCTCGCTCTTATTAGCACCCTCAATTTCACCCAGTGGGTAAGTGAACCAACTCACACTAAAGGTCATATACTTGATTTGGTACTATCTTATGGTCTGGATATTTGCATCACGGACATAGAGGACTCTGGGATTTCAGATCACTTTCCGGTTTTGTTTAATACTGTAGCGAGCGCTGTGGACTTGAACAGTGATGGTCCTGTGCGGCAATCGCGCACGATTAACTCCCAGTCAATCGCCCACTTCATTGATGCTTTCCTTGACTCTCCCCTCTCTGATGCTAACTGTAATGGGGTTTTATCAGCGGATGAGCTTGCTAACCTCTTTTATACTACATGCGCTGACATCCTTAACTCTGTGGCACCTCTGAGAATTAAACGTGCCAAATCCTCACAACCCTGGCTAAATGATACTACTCGCGCCCTTAGGCGTGAATGTCATCGTGCTGAAAGAAAATGGAGGAAAGACAAACTCCACGTCTCTCTGGACATCCTCCATAATTGTCTATCTAAGTATCAAAAGTCTGTTAAAGCTGCCAAATCTGCCTTTTTGTCTAGCATTATTATGACTAATAGCCACAACCCCCGAGCACTTTTTAATACTTTTAATTCTGTGATAAACCCTCGCACTACCACTTATAGGGATGCTTCCCCTGCTCTTTGTGATAAATTCTTAAAGTATTTCTCTGATAAAATCTCAGCTCTAAGGGCTTCTCATCCATCTCATCCATCATCAGTTTTAGACCCAGTTCCAGCCTCTGAATGCTTGACTGTCTTTCAACAGTTTGAGCCAGTGTCTTATTCTGCTTTAAAAGATATAATTGATCATCTCAAAATCTCTGGTTCCCCGCATGATATTCTTCCTTCTCGTTTCTTTAAGGAAGCTTTACATGTTATTGGTCCTTGTATCTTATCTCTGCTGAATGCATCATTGTCATCAGGTTGTGTACCGTCTGTCTTTAAGCATGCTGTTGTGCAACCTATTATGAAAAAGAAAAATCTTGACCTAATTGGTCTCACCAACTACAGGCCGATCTCTAAACTGCCTTTTATTTCCAAAATATTGGAAAAGGTAGTTCTAAAACAACTACAGGCCTTTTTAGATGCAAATGGTATTAATGAAAAGTTTCAGTCTGGTTTTAAACCTCGCCACAGCACAGAGACAGCCTTACTTAGAGTTTTTAATGATCTTCTTTTAACTGTTGATTCTGGATATTCTGTGGTCTTAGTTTTACTTGACTTGTCTGCTGTTTTTGACACGGTTAACCACAACATTCTTCTATCAAGACTGGAACATGTTGTTGGTCTCAAAGGTACGGTTTTATCTTGGTTTAAATCCTATCTCTCAGAGAGGTCGTTCTCTGTTGCTATGGGGCAACACTCCTCGGCTTCTGTCCCTATTTATTGTGGTGTGCCTCAAGGGTCCGTGCTCGGTCCTGCTCTTTTCTCTTTGTACATGTTGCCCTTGGGATTAATTTTTAGTAAATACAACATCTCCTTTCACTGTTATGCCGATGATATCCAGATTTATTTACCTTTGAAATCCGATGTGACTGCTTCTTTGCAACCTCTGTTCAACTGTTTGCATGAAGTTAAAATTTGGTTATCACATAATTTTCTTACATTGAATGAGAATAAGACCGAAATCATAGTCTTTGGTAGTCACACTCCGCTAGACCAGTTAGCTGATGCCCTAGGCCCTCTCGCTAGCCATCTTTCGTCCACTGTAAGAAACCTCGGAGTGTTCCTGGATGGCTCTTTTAAACTCGAGAAACAGGTGTCCACTGTGGTAAAAAAACAGCTTTTACCAGTTGCGTCAGATTTCCAAAGCAAAGCCGTTCCTTCCTTTAAAGGACCTTGAAAAGCTTATTCACGCATTTATTACATCCAGATTGGACTACTGTAACTCCCTCTACTCAGGCCTCCAACACTCCTCTCTTTGCCGGCTCCAGTTAATTCAAAATGCAGCTGCGCGTCTTTTAACAGGTACGAGAATTCATGAACACATAACTCCAATTTTAGCCAAATTACATTGGCTCCCTGTTAAATATCGTATAGATTTTAAAATTCTTTTGTTCACTTTTAATATTTTGAATAATTTAGCGCCCAGTTATCTTTCTGATTTACTCCATTCATACAATCCCAACAGGGCACTTAGATCGTCCAACCATAGGCTCCTAGCACAACCTAGGACTCGAATGAAGTCGAGAGGCGACCGGGCCTTTGCATCCGTGGCACCCAGACTCTGGAATAACCTCCCCGTTCATATTCGCACTGCCGAGTCTATCCAGTCTTTTAAATTACGTCTTAAAACTTATTTTTTTACTTTGGCTTTTGATTCTGTCTAGTTGGCTGTTTTAGCTTGTTGCGTTGTTACCTATTGTTTGTTGTCCTCTTTTATTGTTTGTTTTAACTGTCTCATGTTTTTATTGACTGTGAAGCACTATGGTCAACACTGTTGTTTTAATATGTGCTATATAAATAAATTTTGATTTGATTTGATTTGACTTCAGTGTTTGATGGAAGCGCTCTAAAGCACCTTGGCTCTGATTCCAATGTCTGTGATGAACTGAAGCCACTCTTTAGTCCTTCAAAATATTCCTGTAGTTGAGGGTGTCCACAGAAATCTGGAGTTGAACTCATCCTGAACTGGCTCAGCTCTTGATGTTCAACTGCAAGGCCACAGTCTCGTCCACCAAACCTAAAAGTACAAGAAAAAATTTTACTATTAAAATACTAAGAAAATGCTACAACATCCTTGTCTCTGTAGGGGAACAAAAACTATGCTTAAAGTGAACATATCCATTTTCTTAAAACCATTGAATAGAATTTAATAGAATAGAAAGTGGTCAGAGTTCCTGTAACTAGCTGCCTCTCGTGGTGCCATCTTGAACAATTGAGTTGCCTTTGAAGCACAGCCATGAAAATGAAGCGCAGCAAGCACGTGTGTTCATGACTACCATTAAAGAGGTGTATTTCCCTCATGTCACTCAAAAGGTCCATCCAGAACTGGGTTCTAAAAATGACATAAAAACATACTGTCAGTTCACAAAGCACCAGCCTTCAAAGCCTTACTATTTCTTAAGTTTATGAAATTGTTTCTTGAGTTGATGTAAAGTGCGTGCATTTTGGATACTTTAGTTAGGTTATATTTTCTTATACCACAAATGACCATTTAACATGCACTTTCTCCAAGTGTTTCTTTTTTCCATGAGATTTCTATTCATCTTGCTTTCTTTATTGACTATTTCAGTTTATATTTTCTATCTAATGCTTCTATGTAACATAATGGCTACACATTGAAGCTATAAAGGAAAGGCGGTGTGATACACAGCAAGGCTTCTGAATCACTGATTATATATTACAGCCACACTTTTATCTGGTTAATATAGTGGTTCCTGGCAACAATTTAAAACCTACTGCTGTTTTCTGAAGTACGAACACCAGCTTTCATTTCTTTGGTTTGTTGTTGAAGATCCATACGTATGACTGGCAGCTCCTGCAAAAAAATCCTGATGAGATGACCATAAGGCACAATGGATTGCTGCCATCGTCCCATTTTCAGTGCTGTAGTCTGTGCGAAGTCACACTGGTATGACTCCAAACTCTGAAGCACACTGAACGTAGTGTTGAGCTATGACTTCTGGGTTGCTGTTAGTTGCTCTGCAAACCACCATAATACCTTCCGTGAATAGCTATCAATACATCATACAACCACTGATAGCCAAACCATAGGGCTTTAATTTGTCATATCCATCAACATGCCAAGTGTGGTTTGGTCCAGGTGAATCATAAACTCTTCATACAAACTTATTCCTTGAGCGTTTTGGACTCCAGATGGGTCGAGCTCTGTCATCATCACCATGACATTATGCCTTTTCACAGAAAGATGGTGTTTCTGACGCAGTGTCTGCCATACTGAACGGTATCCATAATGTTGACCAGGTCCCTTCAGCTCTTCTATTATTGCACCGAAGTGAGTAATGTTTTTTTTCAGGACAGTGATAAACTTTTTAATCTACATTTCAGTGTGGTCAGACTGATCTTCTGTTTATGTTTTGAGGCCAAAATGTCCAAAGTTTCATTATAGGAGTAACCGTCTCTGAAATATTTCTGAATGAGGTCTTCGGTGGAAATGTTTTCTTGAATTGGTCCTGATAAGCAAAAAAGAAATAAGATGGGAAATGGTAAAATAGATCTTCAGACAAGAAATGTACAGTTTTAAATAACAATGACATTTTAAAGCCAATGTATTGTCTCATTATTAAACTAAATTAATATGCCGCTTCTTTGGGGATCAGTAAATTCAAGACAATTAAGGTATACAACTATAACTAGACGACTAGGAATCTTCAGAGATATATACCTTACTGGTTTAAATGATTGCAAAATAACGCCTATGCAATTTATATAACATAAAAAATAATGTAGTAAATAAGGATTGCTTTCAACTGTAAATAAACTGTAAACAGCCAAATGGCAGCTTTGAGAAAACCTTTTTTTTTTAATATCTTATTTGTGAAATACTTACTGTTCTCGACAAACACCAAAAACTCAATATCTTTGCCACATGAACGTGAATTTTTTTTTCTCTGAAACAAAAAGCATTTTTCTTTTACAATGGAGTATTAAAATGGCAAAGGGCAGCCCTAAGCTAAGGTGTATATACACAGACGCATTTCCAACACCTGTGCTAAACAGCTACGTTGCTAGCGTTAAACTGAACTTCCACAACAGAGCTACCTAGATAACTTAAATTACACAATTGAAAGCATATGTATTGTTTGTGTATTTATACACAAACACTCATATATGTTCAAATAATTTAAAAAAAAAAAAGTTTAGTCCCCAAGAGCTACTGTCCTGCAGCTTTTAGACTCATCCCTACTCCAACACAGCTGAATCAAATGGTTGGATTACCTCTTCAGCAGGCTATCAAGTGTGGCAATTTCCTGATTACAAGCCATTCATTTGATTCAGGTGTGTTGAGACAAGGATGCGACTTTTCATGTAGTAAAAACATTGAAACCACAATATTGTCTCTAGATGCAGAAAAAGGCATTTTATAGAGTTTTGATTTTTATTTGCAACTTTACACAAATTTGGATTGGAAGCTCTCATAAACTGGTTGAAAATATTATATAATTGCCCAACAGCCTGTGTAAGAACAAATGACCAAACATCCCCCAGCTTCTGTCTCTTCTGTCACATTAAAAACACCACCAAATATGCATACATGCCAACCCTCCCGATTTTTCCGGGAGAATCCCAAATTTCAGTGCTCCTCCCGAAAATCTCCTGGAGCCACCATTCTCCCGAATTTCTCTAGATTTTCCAGCATAAAAATAGACGATGTCCTCTGCAACTCTGCACAAAGCTTCCTGTTCTGCACAGTTTCAGACTTGCTGAGCAATCTAATGACCTATGACACGGTTTATAACTAAAAGGTGGCATCTAATATACTGGCCTGTTATTAAATGCATAAAACAAAATACACAGCAAATAAGCACTAGAAAATATATTTTCCTAATAGGCAGTAAAGGGGACAACGTGCTCGCCACATCAGATGGAAAAAGATGAAAAAATAATTATTTTTATGTAAAGAACATGGTTATTTCTTGTACAGCAGCTATTATAAATGCAAAACAAGATGCAAAATTCTTTTGAGTTACTAACTTTTTGCAGTTATGTATGCATTTATATGTGCAGGGTCTGCTGACTTTATGTTGTGTAAAGCAATGCAGCGGCATTTATCTAGCTCTCGTCCACCAGAAACATCTCTCACTGACTATTAAGACAAAAAACAAAAAAGCTTGGACAACCAGCAATAACACAGGGTTTTGTTAGCCAGCATATGTCTGCTAATCTAACCCTGCTATATATATGATTTAATTAATGCAGCAGCCTCTGCTATTCTGACAGTTACAGGTTTAGAGTCTGGCCATGTGACGACCGTGAGACATTGATGTCCAATGTACTTGTGCACTTTGAACATTGGTGTAACCAACATGTGGTGACGTGTAAGAGCTGAGGGGCTCCATTCACTGCAGAAACACATGTTGTTGTGATCAGAGCTCGGACTAGTTTCAGTTATAAGGAAGAGAAACTCACACAGTCACTGACACAGAGGAGAAATGGCACAGAAAGGAGTTCAGCTGGACCGAGAAACCTTCTCTTGTTCCATCTGTTTGGATCTACTGAAGGATCCAGTGACTACAGCCTGTGGACACAGCTACTGCATGAACTGTATTAAAAGTTTCTGGGATGAAGAGGACAGGAAGGGAATCCACAGCTGCCCTCAGTGCAGGAAGACTTTCAAACCGAGGCCTGTCCTGGAGAAAAACGTCATTTTTGCAACTTTAGTGGAGCAGCTGAAGAAGACTGGACTCCAAGCTGCTGCAGGTGAGCAATGCTATGCTGGACCTGAAGATGTGGCCTGTGATGTCTGCACTGGGAGGAAGCTGAAAGCCATCAAGTCCTGTCTGGTATGTGTGATCTCTTACTGTGAGAAACACATTCTGCTTCATTTTGAGTCTCCTGCCTTTAAAAAACACAAGCTGGTAGCCCCCTCCAAGAAGCTCCAGGAGAACATCTGCTCTTGTGATGATGAGGGGATGAAGATTTTCTGTCGTACTGATCAGCAGAGTATCTGTTATCTCTGCACAATGGATGAACATAAAGGCCATGAAACAGTCCCAGCTGCAGCAGAAAGGACTGAGAAGCAGAAGGAGCTCGAGGTGAGACGACTAAACATCCAGCAGAGAATCCAGGAGCGAGAGAAAGATGTGAAGCTGCTTCAACAGGAGGTGGAGGCCATCATTGGCTCTGCTGATAAAGCAGTGGAGGACAGTGAGAAGATGTTCACTGAGCTGATCCGTCTCATGCAGAAAAGAAGCTCTGATGTGAAGCAGCAGGTCAGATCCCAGCAGGAAACTGAAGTGAGTCGAGTCAAAGAGCTTCAGGAGAAGCTGGAGCAGGAGATCGCTGAGCTGAAGAGGAAAGACGGCGAGCTGGAGCAGCTCTCACACACAGAGGATCACAACCAGTTTCTACACAACTACCCCTCACTGTCAGCACTCAATGAGTCTACACACTCATCCAGCATCAATATTCGTCCTCTGAGCTACTTTGAGGATGTGACAGCAGCTGTGTCAGAGACCAGAGATAAACTACAGGACATTCTGAGAGAGGAATGGACAAACATCTCACTGACAGTGACTGAAGTGGATGTTTTACTGTCACCACCAGAGCCAAAGACCAGAGCTGGATTCTTAAAATATTTACATGAAATCACACTGGATCCAAAGACAGCATACACACATCTGTTATTATCTGACAGGAACAGAAAAGTAACATTAATGAAACAACAACAGTCTTATTCTGATCATCCAGACAGATTCACTGAATGCCATCAGATCCTGAGTAGAGAGAGCCTGACTGGACGTTGTTACTGGGAGGTGGAGTGGAGAGGGGAAATGGTTTTTATAGCAGTCACATACAAGAATATTAGCAGAGCAGGGGGCCTCAATAAATGTGGTTTTGGATGGAATGAGAAATCTTGGGTATTAAATTGTTACAAAAACATTTTTCAATTTTGGCACAACGATGTCCGAACTCTCCTCTCAGGTCCTCAGTCCTTCAGAGTAGGAGTGTACCTGGATCACAGAGCAGGTATTCTGTCTTTCTACAGCGTCTCTGAAACCATGACTCTCCTCCACAGAGTCCAGACCACATTCACTCAGCCGCTCTATGCTGGACTTTATCTTTCTGAAGTTGGAGACAGTGCAGAGCTGATTAAAGTCAAATAGACAGAGAAGATATGTTCATGTTGATCCCTGATCACTATATATACTTGTGTAGTTTCTAAATGAGGCTTTACATTTTAGAAGCTGAGAAGTTCAATGGTCCATTGATTCAAACTGTACTTACATTTATATACCTTACATCATTATAAATCTGAATTTGTTCTTATGGCTGATAATGTGAGTTAAATTATACTACTCTTCATATTCAGCATGTTTGAAATCTTTAATCAATCTGGTTAGTGGTTTTATTCTGTAGTTGCTGTAGTGGGTTGTCAAATGCAACAATATATTGAAGCTGCATCAGTTGATTCATCAGTTTGTCAACGATTAGAGAATTGATTGTTTTATCATTATTTTAGTAACATTTAAAGCTGGTTCCAGTTTCTGAAATGTGAAGATTGTTGATTTTATATGTAAAGAATTTTTCTTTTTTCATTGAACCTTTTAAGGGTTTTCTCATAGTAGTTTTGGGGAGTTTTTAATTAGATTTACAGCTTCAGAATAACTTTGTGATGTCAGATTAGAAAGTTTGCATCCAACTGCAGGGTTGGATTTTTTTATATGATAGTTGAATTTGTTGTATTGGAATTGAGTAAGATTTTTACTGATGGATGATTCGTTGTAAAACGTTGATCTACCAACAGTTTATTTCTTTATTATGATTAAATGTAAAACAAATATATTTTCCACTTTTGTGTGACAGAGGCAGGAATGTCTCTGTCTTGCATGTAACTTTGTCCAGTAAATTGTTGAAACTGTCAGAAAAAAAAACTTGTTTGTGTTTTGTGATAATAAAGCACAACCCAGTGTCCCCAGGTAATGTAGAAAGGTCTGTGTTCACAACGCTCATGCATGGAAATGTATCAATAGTGTGTTTTGGGAACTGATAACAAGCGAAGACAACCAGGAAATGTGTGTTCTTGAGAATTGTTCTTTTAAAAATGCTGATTAATTCTGTCGTGTTCATGTTGATTATTAGTAGGAGTCTGTGGTGGACTGTGGTTTGTGGCTCAGCTGCATGAGGAGGGGGGAGCAGTGGGTTCAGGGTGTGGTGTCGGGGGAGGCTGGTAGTCACAGCCAGCAAGCATCATCTAATCATACCTTCACTATTTCAGTAGCTGCTGGGGCCGGAGGAGGAGAGAAGTGAGCTTAGGGTGAAGCAACTGCACATGCAGTGTGAAAATACAACTGTGGCAGTGCCAGCAGAGCGCCGGGCAAAATATAAAGAAAGACGATTGTCAGCATCCCACACCTGAGTCGTGCCAGGTCATTTACACAGTCCAAGAGATCTTTGGGTGTTTTGATGCCTGGACCTGGGTGTATAGAGTATATAGGGGGAGTGTGAGTGTCTGTACTGCATCCATTGTGTCTCAGGTAACCCAGGTGTGAGAGCCTATTTCCCCCTGCAATACTCCCTGCCAGTGATTGGTGCCCCTATCCGCCAGTGCTGCTCCCCCAGCTGCCCTGATAGCTGCTGGGGGAGGAATATCCTCCGCCTATGAGTGCTTTGGCACGGGCGACGTGCCCACGACACCACCGCTGCTTGTTGAGAAGAGCGATTTCACGTCAAAAAGCCGTCATAAATAAGTCTCCAATAACACCAGAAAAAGTCGCCAGATTTGTCACTAGTTGCTTTTTAGAAAAAAAGTCACTAAGGGGGTCTGAACACTCGCTAAATATAGCGACAAATCCGCTAAGTTGGCAACACTGCAGTGTCCTGCTATCGGCCAAGGTTACCCACCAGACTGAGACAATTCATCTCATCTCCGAGCAGCTGGATTGTGTAGTGGAAAAACTACACACTTTTGGAGTGTGAATCGCAAGTTCAATTCCCACCTGGTGTGCAGCAAGTGTCCTGGCACTAAAACATCTACCAAAATCAGCATGTTGGAGATACTGTAAAGATTTCTGTAGTTTGGAAGCTGCAGTAACACATGCCTTTTTGGTTCATTTACAAGTAACAGAAGCTGTTGACCCAGGGTGCTTTTTAGTGAAAGCAGGTGCACTAAACATATACATGAATGCTTTGCAGACAGAGTGCAGGACTGACACTGAATCACACAGAACAAAAGAAAAAAAACTGTAAGCCAATGATCTCTCTCAAATTCTCACTCTGATTGGCTGCTGTAGAAAGAAGAGTTCAACCTCTGTTAGGTGTAGAGTGGAGCAGACCTGATATAAATCAAACATATGTCCTTTTGTACCAGGATGGGCACTTTGATCCAGCCAGCCAGCATCCATCATTTAAGAACCGGGTGGATCTGCAGGACAGACAGATGAAGGATGGAGACGTGTCTTTGATTCTGAAGAATGTGACAACTAATGACACTGGAACATATGAGTGTCATGTCAGAGGAGAAAACAAGTCAAAGAACAGAGCTCATCTAAGTGGTAACTCCATCAGCATCATCTACCTGAGTGTTGTTGATCCTCCAGGTGAGTGAGTAGAGTTGAGTGTGTGTGTGTGATCAGAGGTGAAGCTGCTTCCTGCTTGTTGATGTTTGTTTCTAAAGATGTTGTTGATGAGACTTTGTAGAAAGCAGCTGGTCTGAGTGATGTGATCAGAGTGCAGTAGATAATGTCTGACAGCAGTTTGAAGAGGAAATGGATTCTGTTCTGTTCTTCACTCATCACCTGCCTGACAGCTGACACCTCACACCTGTTTCTCACCCCTACTAGGAAGCGTAAGCGTGGGAGAGAAGATAAATGCACCATTTGGACTCATCATCACTCTGTCAGTTTTTGCTGTGTTTCATGTTGGTGGGTTGACCTACAGAAACATGAAGACAAACAGACTCACCTGAAACAGCATGTCTGAAATTTCTGTGATGTTTTTGTTTCTTTGTTGTTGTTGGGTTTTTTTAACACTATGAATGTCCAGCTTAACATTCATTACTCTGTGTTTTGTGACAAACTTTAAGGTAACCTGTATGCCACATTTTGTTTTTACTGAGAACTAAGAACAACAGTTAATCAAAGTGAATAATGCTGTGAGAAGTATTGTTTTTTGTGAGTGTTTTGCTTTGTTCTGAAGGCCTGGGCATGGTTTCATCCTGAAAAAAATATCTTTTTCTTTTTTTTGTTTGTTTTTGTTATTTCTTCCATTGATCTTGTAATCCTGCTCACTTCTGTCCTACTTGTTCAAAAAAGAAGCTGGATAGGATCACACTGAACCACAGACAGCAGCGGTGTCAAAGACGAGGCCTCCAGGCCAGGATAGACTCCAATCCCGTCTGCTGGACAGCTTTGGAAAATATGAATGATGGTACAATTTTTTGACTTAACTCTATTTTCAAAAGTCTAAGGAGTTTGGAAAGAAAAGCGTCTGGACTTCTTTAAGTTGCTTGAAGACGTTTCACCTCTCATCCGAGAGGCTTCTTCAGTTCTAAGGTCAAATGGTGGGGAGTCCCAGATCTATTTTCAAAGCTTTTACAGTTAGAAAGAACCCCCACATTGCCATTCATACAACACCAAAATAGTTAAGAAATAAATAATGACATCACAGAAAAGTTCCTGTTTTTTACTGTCTATTGTATTGATCAATCCACAAAATCTTCATTTATTCATGAGTGTTTAACAACTACTAGAAATTGTTTTTCTGTAATTTCACACATTTATCATGTAGAAAAACTCATATGTGCTGTTGGAATTGTGC
The DNA here is from genome assembly GCF_051167445.1 of Perissodus microlepis. Lineage (NCBI taxonomy): Eukaryota > Metazoa > Chordata > Actinopteri > Cichliformes > Cichlidae > Perissodus > Perissodus microlepis. The sequence goes on along the minus strand of NC_140463.1, from coordinate 12,549,697 downwards.
TTTTTTTTATTAAGATATAAAGATAGAAAATGTGTAGATAAACTTCTTTACACTGACAAATAGTGTCTGGGCTGACTAAACAGACTCAAGTGCAGACTCAAGGAAAAAGTTCAACAAGGATTTATTTACAGAATATTCACAAATGTGAGGGAGTTAGGATTTCTAGGTATCCATGGTAAGGAGGGACAGGGATACCACGCTCCACTTCTGCCAAACCAATCGCTCCGTTCTTGCCACACTGCACGGTCTTCTCCAAACACGCCACGTCACTCTGCCAAACACTCACGGAATCCTAGGAAGGGAAACAAGGACGGGTTCAGGGAATCTATGTACACAAACAGATGAGGAGACCAGAACCAGGACATCACAGGGAAACACAAGAGAAGTTTAGAGCCAGGCTACACTAACATGAGTTGTACAACAATCCAGCGACGAGAAGCACTGAGCCACTGCCTTAAGTAGCGGCCTGGAGAAGCTGCATAACAAGCTGCAGGTCAGTAATTGCTTTCAGGTGCGTGAGCCAAAGGCGGGAACACGTGCTGAGCTCCATTCAGGCTGAGAGGATTCAAGAGAGAACAAGTGAGAGAAACAACAAAACACATGTGGCATTTCTGGGAAGGGAAGGGAAGAAAGTGGACTTTCACTTATTTGGCCCACTTGAAGCTGAAGTGGACCGTATCTGGCCATCGATGTAAAATGAGTTGGAAATATTGCTGTTTTAAAGTGAACTGGGTTGAAAGTAGCTTTTGTTTCTGTGCCCATCTGTATATGCTAAACTGTTTGGTATGTAGTATGAATAGAATAGAATAGATTTCAACTTTATTGTCATTGCACATGTCAGTACAAGGCAACGAAATACAGTTTGCATCCATGCAGAAGTGCTTTAGCCATGATATAGATATATTACAAAAATGGGTCTATTATGGGTATGTTACAAGGTAAATCCGGTCAAAAATAGATTTAAAAAAAACGCTTAATAGCAGATTCTGGAGAGACACTGAGCCTCGCGTTGTTCACGTGCCGCCATCTTGGTCATCAGTTCCCAATTATTAATTACCATGGAGATATACTCATCATTGTTTAAAGATGAAGATTTTATTACTTATTTTTAAAAGGAGTGGACCTTTTAAAAATACTTTGCAGCTTCAGTCTGATGGTCCAGGCAGGTCATTATAAACAGTCCCAATCAGTCAAAATATGATCAAAAACACTGAAATTCTCTGTATGTTCATTCTGTCAATGTGCTCTGAAGTTTGATACTTTTGAGACTTGAATACAAAGTTAATCATTTCAACTTTTAAACTCAGTCTGTTTATTACTTTCTCTTTTACATCTCAGTGTAAATTACTCTCAGGCTTGTCTCAGGTTGTTGGGCTGACTCAGTAGCATGTCAGTAGCAGAGTTTATTGGGGTGAGCCATTTTCCAGAAGCCTATATATATATAGCCTGCCAGTAAGTCCAGGGATACTGATGGGTGAATCTTTTTTTTTCTTTTAAGAACCGGGTGGATCTGCAGGACAGACAGATAAGGGATGGAGACGTGTCTTTGATTCTGAAGGATGTCATAACTGCAGATGCTGGAACATATGAATGTCGTGTCAGCCAGAGAAGAACAAGCCGCAGGAAGAGAACTCATCTGAAGACTGACCTCATCAGCATTGTTTACCTGAGTGTTGATGTTCCTCCAGGTGAGGGAGTAGAGTTGAGTGTGTGTGTGTCTGTGTGTGAGAGAGATCAGAGGCGAAGCTGCTTCGTGGTTATTGATGTTTTTTTCTAAAGAAGTTATTGATGACACCTCACACCTGTTTCTCACCGGCAGGTCAGTCAAGAGAACACACAGACAATGGAGGAGAGAAGATTGGATCTGTTGGACTCATAGCTGCTCTGTTAGTTCCTACTGTGCTTCTTTTTGGTGAGTTTTGATCTATAAAAAAAGGTCTCTGAGTGTAAAAAAAATGTTTATCTTTAATTTTCCAGCTTTACTCTGAGTGGACACTGTTTTAATTGAGGATTTGAAATATTCCCAGAACTGGAAAGATTCCAATGAATGTCAAACCAACTCATTGTGATGCTCATCAACCAGCAGGGGGTGGTGTTATAACAGAAAATTCACTTTTAGCAAAATGTGGAATTTTTGTCTTTTAATTCAGCGGAGCAACACATTTTTTTTTAATATTCAGTTTAGCAGCACTAATCTTAAATTCAAACCTGAGCAGGACCCTCCCACATCTGAAAAAAACAAAACATGGCTGCTTCATGATCGAGGCTGTGTACAAATCTTACAAGATGAGGAGTAGTTCTAAATGTAAGTCTATATCTGGTCTCCTGTAACTTCCGCTGTCAGATTAATGCAGGACTGAGTAAAGCATGACTCTTTCTACATTTTATTTACATTTAAAGTCCAGCCTAATGTTCATTATTCTGTGCACTGTTCCAAGCCATTAAAATGGGATCAAAAGTCTTACAGTCTTACCTGTGTCCTGTGTCGACTGTGAAGATCTTCAAGTTCCTGGGTACAACCATCTCCCAGGACCTGAAGTGGGAGACCAACATCAACTCCATCCTCAAAAAGACCCAGCAGAGGATGTACTTCCTGAGACAACTGGGGAAGTACAGTCTTCCACAGGAGCTGCTGATCCAGTTCTACACTGCGGTCATTGAGTCTGTCCTGTGCTCCTCCATCACAGTCTGGTATGGTGCAGCTACTAAACAGGACAGGAGCAGACCTCATTTGATTTCTGTATTTTATGTATATAAGTTTAGATTAGTTATTTATAGTTGGTTTACACAGCTTTGTGTATGTATGTGTAATGTATATGTGTGTGTGTGTGTGTGTGTGTGTGTGTGTGTGTGTGTGTGTGTGTGTGTGTGTGTGTGTGTGTGTGTGTGTGTGTGTGTGTGTGAGAGATTTACATTGCTGTGCTTGAGAGCCACCATCTACCGGAACCAAATTCCTTGTATGTGTCTGCACATATACTTGGCCAATAAACACGATTCTGATTCTGTGTCCTACATTTATTTTTATTTGTAACATTTCATTTTTACTGTGTGCTGAAAGCAACAGTTGAATAAAGTGAATAATGCTGTGAGAAGTCTTTTTTTCCTTTAATGCTTCATCTGATTTAGACTGAGATCTGAATCCTGGATTCATCAATCCAGGATTGTGAAGTCAGCTTGGCTCTAAGTCACCATTCAGACATGCATCTGTGATTAAAGACAACCGCAGGAAGCTCTTATTACAGAGTGAAGAGTACCAATGTAAAACTGGACGTCTGTCACAGTTGGTGAATGGCTGTTATTGCACAGTGATTACCAACAACATACATATCAATGTAAATTTATAATATATGGGTTTATAAAGACAAAGTCCTGCAGTAATGAGTTATAATGCATTATTAATTATTCAAACAATATCCTTTGCTCAGAGCTCTCCTCTCTGTGTGGTTTTATTTCCTGTGGTTGCTCATGTGTTCAGTTAAACAGATTGAGCTCTGGTACTCAATCGATTTTAAAGCTGTTGCTCTGACGATACTCTGAATATCTATCTGTACTGAGATCTGTGGCTGTAGCTGAGTTTGACCTTTGACACCAAAGATGTCAAAGAGGAAGAAACGTTCTTTTAATCTTGTTATTAGAGTTTCCAGCATTTGTAACTTTTATTCAGCTCTCCTTTAATGTTTGTTAAACCAGCAGAGACTGAAACTAACTACAGCTCAAGCCCAGACATGACTGTGCCTGTAGGCACCAGTGAAATGTGCACTTTTATTTCTAATGAAGTCATATCACTTTAATTTCCCTGCAGGCATTTGGATCAGTTATTCTCCCTTCTTTTTATGTACAGTAGGCCATGTAAACCCTGTTCATTTTGCTAGGTAACCAGTTAACCTGATATGGGCAAATAATCCCCTAAACCATCTCAGCATGGGTTATATTGTAAAGATCTACTCAAAAAATCAGACGTGCCTGAGGATGTTTTGTCTCCAGATTATTAAACTGTCACTGTTTAGGATTTGAGAAAGCACAACAAACTGATTTTGAATGTTTTTTTTTTAAATCACATTTTGGGGGCAAAACTGTTCATGATAGAATATTTTATTAGTACTTTCTGGACATCAATGGGCTTAGGTCAGTTATATTTTGGAAAGCAGCTGAATTGTTATTTCTCAATGCAGGGTAGTGTAATAAAACCTAACATACGCTCATTGATGTTCCTGTCATGGTCCTGGGTCATTGTGACCCAACAGTTTAAGTGTTGGGTCATTGTGACCCAACAGTTTAAGTGTCCTACATTTTCTGTCATATTTTGCATTATGTTGAGGTTTCCTAGGATATTCTGTTCAGTATTGTTTATTAGATTTCTCCTCTGTGTCTCCCTCTGTGCGACTGTGTATATGGTGATGTGAGTTATTATGCTTTGCTCCTCTTTCAATCGTGTTCTCTCTCTCTCTCTCTCTGCTGTCTCTGTGTACTGTCTGTGTTATGTTTAAGATCTGTGTCTTGGTGTCAGCATTTTCAGTTTCGTGTCCTCCCCACTCTGTCATGTGTAATTGTCCTCAGCTGTGTTCCCCGTGTGCTTCCACTTCCCTTGTTACTTTCTGTGTATTTATGATATATGTAAAACAGGAGCAGAACTGAGTCCTCGGTCAAGCCCACATTCCTAGTTACTGCTGTTATTTCACTGTTATTTAACTTTCATGCTCGGACATGTATCTCTCCTGCCTTCCCACTAACTGATTTTCCACTGCACACACACCCTCAACCTCAAATCAAACAAAGACTGTTAAGAGCAGTTACCTGATATCTACAGTTTCAGATTTTGTTCCTGAAAACATCAGCATCCTTGGATTTTTAACAGCTGGAGTTTGAACTGGATAAAGGAGAAAATGACTGCAGCGAGTGAGTCGCTCTGCTGTACTCTGCTGCTTTTTGTCTGTGTGTTTACAGGTAAGTACAAAATAACAGCAGTTCACTTATAACACTTTTAAAAAACTACCACTAATAACTATTGATTGACTGATTGATTGTGTTTAAGTAGGAAGTAAGAGGCTTGGTTAGAGTTGGATGTCTCGAGACCGGTCTTGTAGTCTTGGTCTCGTCTTGGTCTTGACAGACTTTTGTCTTGGTCTCGGTCTTGGTCTCGCTGTTTCGGTCTTGCGTTCTCAAATCGACATAGTGTTCGGGAGATTTGGAGTCAACCATCAGCGGAGCGGGGGGGGTGACTTACTGGGCTTAAGCCCGTGTCATTTTTTCAGAAGCATGGGGTCTTTTGGAGTGTAATTTGTTAGTTAGATGCCTGACTGACAACTGTATAAAACAAAAACAACACACAAAGCACAGAGCGCACCGTCGTAAATTCCCCCTAATTTTGGTATGATCCGAGCTCAGGCACTAGGCGACTGAGCACAGCACCCATGTGAGCGAGTGGGGAGAAGCTGCTGCCTGCGAGTTTGCTGCAGACAGAGGAGAGCTTAAGTTTGACCAGGTACCAAAGCAAATCATTCGTACTGAACTAATAATGTAAATATGACGGTGTATCACAAAAGATTGATATCAAACTGATCACTTGGTTGCGTTACTTGCTCTTCGAGTGAATCAACAAACGGATAAATAAAAAGCCGAACAGCAATGCTGATTTTTTAGAGAGTCTTAGCTTACATTTCATATTTTCAGTTGTTACCCTCCACGGCTAAACAAACTCACTAAATCGGTTTCAATTGTGTACTGATGAACACAACAATGGACATAAGGAGCTTCTTTCAAAGAAAAAACTCAGGTAGATGTTATTTTATATATTATGCTTTGGATGTTGTTCAGTATATCTATGCAAAACAAGAGGAATTTCAATACACAGCAGTATATTCACAGTTGAAACCAGATATTTACATACACTTTAGGGCAGCGGTCCCCAACCCCCGGGCCTCGGACCGGTACCGGTCCGTGAGTCGTTTGGTACCGGGCCGCGAGAGTTGAGGCTCAGGTGTGAAATGTATGGTTTTCAGGGTTTTTATCGGTTTTCAGCGTTATTTTGTTATCGTTTTGATCGTTAACTCGGTTTTCCTGGGTCTTTTCACGTGTGTTATGAATAAATCTTCTTTTTTTCGGTACCGGTACTAGTTTTATTTTGTTGTATTTATCCGCGACACCTTAAAGGCCGGTCCGTGAAAATAAACCAGGCATAAACCGGTCCGTGGCGCAAAAAAGGTTGGAGACCGCTGCTTTAGGGAGAAAACATAAAAACTTTTTTTTTACTGTTAGACATCAACTTAGAGTAAACTTTTGTTTTAGATAAATAAATGTTGAAATATCTTTTGAATTAGTTAAATGTCAGAATAAAAAGAGGGAGCTGTCTATTTTAATCACTTTCATCAAATTTAGGAGTACATATACACTAAGTTT